>NC_053023.1:525308316-525320984 GCF_003073215.2 Triticum urartu
TCTTAGCGAGTGCTATATAATTCATAATTTCTTGATATAAGGTAAAAGGAATAGCACTCACGCTAGCACCTATGTCACATAAGCCATGATAGCAGTGATCTCCTATCTGAACTGAGACAACAGGCATTCCAACAACGGGTCTATGTTTATCCTTTTCATCAGGTTTGGCAATTCTAGCAGCTTCATCACAGAAGTAAATAACATGCCCATCTATATTTTCAACCAGGAGATTCTTAACCATAGCAACACTAGGTTCTACCTTAATTTGTTCAGCTGGTTTAGGTGTTCTAATATAACTTTTGTTGACCATAGTTGAAACTTTAGCATGTTCCTTCATCCTAACACGGAAAGGTAGTTTTTCAATATAAGCAGTAGAAACAACTGGATCAATGTTATAAATAATAGTTTCATCTTTAGCTACTACCGGTTCTTTAATTTCTTCTTTAATAGGTGGGTGATATTTAAACCACTTCTCCTTAGGGAGATCAACATGAGTAGCAAAATATTCACAAAAGGAGGCTACTATCTCAGAGTCAAGTCCATATTTAGTGTTAAACTTTTAAAAGCATCGGTATTCATAAAAGATTTAACCCAATCATACTTGAGTTTAACACCTGACTCTTTACCTTCATCGAGTTCCCAATCTTCAGAGTTGTGTTTAATTCTTTCTAAAAGATCCCAATGGAATTCAATAGTCTTCTTCACAAAGGAACCAGTACAAGAAGTATCGACCATGGGTCGATCATCATGAGAAAGCTGAGCATGAAAATTCTGAATAATAATTTCTCTTGAGAGCTCAAGATTGGGGCATGAATATAACATTGAATTAAGCCTCCCCAAGCTAGAGTGATACTTTCTCCTTCACGAGGCCAAAAATTATATATGTAATTCTGATCACGATGAACTAGATGCATAGGATAAAAGTTTTGGTGAAACACCAATTTCAATCGATTCCAATTCAAAGATCCAATATCATCGCATAGCCTATACCATTGATAACCCACAAGTATAGGGGATTGTGTGTAGCCTTATTCGATAAATAAGAGTGTCGAACCCAACGAGGAGCTAAAGGTAGAACAAATATTCCCTCAAGTTATATCAACCATCGATACAACTCTACGCACACTTGACGTTTGCTTTACCGAAACCAAGTATGAAACTATTTTGCAAGAATAAAAGTACGAGTACTTTGCGAGAATAAAACTAAGAATAAATTGCAAGGTAGTAAAAGTGGATAGCTTTTGTCAACGAGAAAGTCATTTGTCCCTAGGCAATCGATAACAAGTACCGGTAATCATTCTTGTAATTTTATATGAGGGAGAGGCATGAGGTATGATACGTCTCCAACATATCTATAATTTATGAAGTATGCATGCTGTTATATTATCATTCTTGGGTGTTTTACAATCATTTTATAGCAACTTTATATCATTTTGGGGAGAAACCTATTGACCTAGTGCTAGGTGCTGTTTTTTGCTTGTTTTTTACATCGGAGGAAATCAATATCAAACGGCGTCCAAACACCGCAAAACTTCTTGGAGATTTTTTTATAGACCAGAACACCCAGGATGGGCCAGAGCAGCACCTACGGGGGTGCCCCGAGGGGGCACAACCCACCAGTGCGCGCCTGGGGGCCCAGGCACGCCCAGGTGGGTTGTGCCCAGCTCGGTGGCCTCCCGCACCCCCTCTTTACCCTATAAATTCCCAAAAATTCCAATAACCCTCAGGGTGAACCTAGATCAGAAGTTGTGCCATCGCAAGGCTCTGTAGCCACCGAAAACAAATCTAGACCCTGTTCTGGCACCCTGCCGGAGGGGGGAATCATCACCAGTGTCCATCTTCATCATCTCGGCGGCCACCATGATGAGGAGGGAGTAGTCCACCCTCGAGGCTGAGGGTTTGTAGCAGTAGCTATGTTTTTAATCTCTTTCTCGTGTTCTTGAGATGTCACGATCTTGATGTATCGCGGGCTTTGTTAATATAGTCGGATCATATGGTGTTTCCCCTCTCTATCTTGTTGTGATGAATTGAGTTTTTCCCTTTGAGATTTCGTTGTTATTGGATTGAATACTTTTATGGATTTGGGAGCACTTGATATATGTCTTGCAATTGAATACTCGTGGTGACAATGGGGTATCTTATTGATTCACTTGATATATGTTTTGGCACTCAACTCACGGATTCCCGAGGTGACATTGGGGTACTCTATGCATAGGGCTTGATGCACGTTCTTGTCTTTGTTTCTCTGGTAGAAATCTTGGGGCACTCTTTGAAGTTCTTTGTGTTGGATTGATTATTATGAATATGAATTTTCTTTGGTTTTATTTTAGTACGAACTCTAGGATAGATCGAACGGAAAGAATAGTTTTGTGTTATTTTAGTACGAACTCTTGAATAGATCGGTCCGAAAGAATAGCTTCGAGGTGGTTTCGTACCCTACAAACAATTTATTCTTATGGTCTCTGCTAGATAGGAACTTTGGAGTGATTCTTTATCGCAATTTGAGGGGTGGTAATATGATCCAATTTTATTAGCATTGTTGAGAGATTGCACTAGCGAAAGTACGGACCCTAGGCCTCATTTTCAAGCATTGCAATATTGTTTTGTGCCCGTTTACTATTTGCTACCTTGCTGTTTTTATTTATTCAAATTATAAAAATATATTTTTACCATCCATATTACACTTTTATCACCATCTCTTCCCCCAACTAGTGCACCTATACAATTTGCCATTGTATTGGGTGTGTTGGGGACACAAGAGATTTCTTGTATTTGGTTGCAGGGTCGTTTGAGAGAGACCATCTTCATCCTACACCTCCCACAGATTGATAAACCTTAGGTCATCCACTTGAGGGAAAATTGCTACTACCCTACAAAACTCTGCGCTTGGAGGCCCAACATGTGTCTACAAGAATAAAGTTGCGTAGTAGACATCAAGCTCTTTTCTGCCGCCGTTGCCGGGGAGGTGAGTGCTTGAAGGTATATCTTTAGATCTTGCAATCGAATCTTTTAGTTTCTTGTTTTATCACTAGTTTGGTTTATAAAAATAAAACTACATAAAAATGGAATTGAGGTTGCATCATATTATTCATCTTTATAATGTATTTCGTGAAAATGATGGAAAGGAAAATTATGCTCAATTGATAGAAGAACAATTCAATAGAATGTTTGGTATAAATGATGAGCATGATTGCAATGTTGTTAGTATGAATTCTTTGAATATCCATGATGCTAATGATATGCAAAGCCATAAGCTTGGGGATGCTATGTTTGATGAAGATTATATTTTTAGTCCCCCAAGATTTGATGTGCAAATTTGTTATAATGATTGCATGCCTCCTATTTATGATGATTATAATGATGAAAGTGGATTTGGAGAGGTCATGACTTTGCTACCTCTTGAGCATGCGTTGGTTTTCCCTTGAAGAGGAAAGGGTGATGCAGCAAAGTAGCGTAAGTATTTCAGTTTTTGAGAACCAAGGTATCAATCCAGTAGGAGACAACACAAGTCACCTAGTACCTGCACAAACAATCAAGAACCTCGCAACCAACGCGATAAAGGGGTTGTCAATCCCTTCACGGTCACTTGCGAAAGTGAGATCTGATAGAGATAATAAGATAAATATTTTTGGTATTTTGTTGTATAGATTGGAAAGTAAAGATTGCAAAATAGTAAACGAGATGCGATAATAAAAGAGATGCAATATAATAAGAAAGAGACCCGGGGGCCATAGGTTTCACTAGTGGCTTCTCTCATGATAGCATGTATTACGGTGGGTGAACAAATTACTGCCGAGCAATTGATAGAAAAGTGCATAGTTATGAAGATATCTAAGGCAATGATCATGAATATAGGCATCACGTCCGTTCAAGTAGATCGAAATGATTCTGCATCTACTACTATTACTCCACACATCGACCGCTATCCAGCATGCATCTAGAGTATTAAGTTCATAAGAACAGAGTAACGCATTAAGCAAGATGACATGATGTAGAGGGATAAACTCAAGCAATATGACATAAACCCCATCTTTTTTCACTCGATGGCAAACAATACAATACGTGCCTTGCTGCCCCTGCTGTCACTGGGAAAGGACACCGCAAGATTGAACCCAAAGCTAAGCACTTCTCCCATTGCAAGAAAGATCAATCTAGTAGGCCAAACTAAACCGATAATTGGAAGAGACTTGCAAAGATATCAAATCATGCATATAAGAATTTCGGAGAAGAACCAAATAATATTCATAGATAATAATTTCATAAACTCACAATTCATCGGATCTCGGCAAACACACGCAAAAGAGTATTACATCGAATAGATCTCCAAGAACATCGAGGAGAACTTTGTATTGAAGAACCAAAGAGAGAGGAGAAGCCATCTAGGCTAATAACTAATGGACCCTTGGGGATAGGTCTGTGGTAAAAACTACTCACATGCAAGATTCATGTGCGGAGAGGCTATGGTGTTGATGTATCAAGCCCTCCGTGATCGATTCAGTACGAATATGTCTGGTTCTACAGTTGTTATCTGAATTTCCCATGCTTCGCCGACAGATCCGCCCCAGAAAAAGGCCGGAGAATTGAGACTCCATCAGAATAACGGGCTTACCTACCGGGACAGGTGCGGCAGCACGCGTGAGGAACAGTGAGTATCGCGTGCTCCTTGAGGTAGTTCTAGGGCTAACCTCAGAGTATATTTATCAGTTTTTGCGAAGACGCAACAGTACGTCAGTGGAGCTCCATGTGGGCCCCTGAGGGTGGGGCGCTAGCCTACCCACAGCACCGACTTGGGAGGTATTGCACCCTCCTGTTACTGGATGTCAGCTCGTTACGCCAGCCTCATAGGAAGCTACCCCAAGGTACTTTATTCGGGCTAACTGTCAGGGCTATCACCCTAGGTATTGGCCTATTCTCCGATCCAAGAAAGATCATGCACGTGAAGGTTTCATTCCGTTCTTGGATTCCGTTTGATATTCCTTTTCTGCGAAACACTGAAATAGGCAAAAAAAACAATCTGGCACTGGGCCTCCGGTTAATAGGTTAGTCCCAAAAATAATATAAAATAGCATATTAAAGCCCATTAAACATCCAAAACAGATAATATAATAGCATGGAACAATCAAAAATTATAGATGTTGGAGACGTATCAAGCATCCCCAAGCTTAATTCCTGCTCGTCCTCGAGTAGGTAAATGATAAAAACAGAATTTTTGATGTGGAATGCTACCTAACATAATTATCAATGTAATTTTATTTATTGTGGCATGAATGTTCAGATCCGAAAGATTCAAGACAAAAGTTTAATATTGACATAAAAATAATAATACTTCAAGCATACTAACAAAGTAATTATGTCCTCTCAAAATAACATGGCCAAAGAAAGTCTCATCCCTACAAAATCATATAGTTTGGTCATGCTCCATCTTCGTCACACAAAATACTCAAATCATGCACAACCCGATGACAAGCCAAGCAATTGTTTCATACTTTAGTAATCTCTTTTCAACTTCACGCAATACATGAGCGTGAGCCATGGACATAGCACTATAGGTGGAATGAAGAGGTGGTTGTGGAGAAGACAAAAAGGAGGAAGATGGTCTCACATCAACTAGGCGTATCAATGGGCTATGGAGATGCCCATCAATAGTATATCAATGTGAGTGAGTGATTGCCATGCAACGGATGCACTAGAGCTATAAATGTATGAAAGCTCAACAAAAGAAACTAAGTGGGTGTGCATCCAACTTGCTTGCTCACGAAGACGTGGGCATTTGAGGAAGCCCATCGTTGGAATATACAGACCAAGTTCTATAATGAAAATTTCCCACTAGTATATGAAAGTGACAAAATAAGAGACTCTCTATCATGAAGATCATGGTGCTACTTTGAAGCACAAGTGTGGAAAAAGGATAGTAGCATTGTCCCTTGTCTCTTTTTCTCTCATTTTTTTTCTTTTCTCTTCTTTTTTTGGGGCCTTCTTTTTTATTTGGCCTTTTTTTATTTCCTCACATGGGACAATGCTCTAATAATGATGATCATCACACTTCTATTATTTACAACTCAAAGATTACAACTCGATACTTAGAACAAAAATATGACTCTATGATGTGCCTCCGGGTGTACCGGGATGTGCAATGAATCAAGAGTGACATGTATGAAAAATTATGAAATGGTGGCTTTGCCACAAATACGATGTCAACTACATGATCATGCAAAGCAATATGACAATGATGGAGCGTGTCATAATAAAACGGAACAGTGGAAAGTTGCATGGCAATATATCTCAGAATGGCTATGGAAATGCCATAATAGGTAGGTATGGTGGCTGTTTTGAGGAAGGTATATGGTGGGTTTATGGTACCGGCGAAAGTTGCACGGTACTAGAGAGGCTAGCAATGGTGGAAGGGTGAGAGTGCGTATAATCCATGGACTCAACATTAGTCATAAAGAACTCACATACTTATTGCAAAAATCTACAAGTCATCGAAAACAAAGTACACAGCATGCTCCTAGGGGGATAGATTGGTAGGAAAAGACCATCGCTCGTCCCCGACCGCCACTCATAAGGAAGACAATCAAAGAAAACCTCATGCTTTCAAATTTGTTACACAACGGTTACCATACGTGCATGCTACGGGACTTGCAAACCTCAACACAAGTATTTCTCAAATTCAACTAACTCAACTAGCATGACTCTAATATCACCATCCTCATGTCTCAAAACAATCATCAAGTATCAAACTTCTCCTACTATTCAACACACTTTATATGAAAGTTTTTATTATACCCATCTTGGATGCCCATCATATTAGGACTAGTTTTATAACCAAAGAACCATGTTGTTCTAAAAGACTCTCAAAATAATATAAGTGAAGCATGTGAGATCAATAATTTCTATAAAATAAAACCACCGTGCTCGAAACTGCACTTCCGACTAATATATATTCTTCACCTCCGGACCATTCCGGAACTCCTCGTGACGTCCAGGATATGATCCGGGACTCCGAACAACTTTCAGGTTACTGCATATTCATATCTCTACAACCCTAGCGTCACCGAACCTTAAGTGTGTAGACCCTACGGGTTCGGGAGACATGTAGACATGACCGAGACAGCTCTCCGGTCAATAACCAACAGCGGGATCTGGATACCCATGTTGGCTCCCACATGCTCCTCGATGATCTCATCGGATGAACCACGATGTCGAGGATTCAAGCAACCCCGTATACAATTCCCTTTGTCAATCGGTACGTTACTTGCCCGAGATTCGATCGTCGGTATCCCAATACCTCGTTCAATCTCGTTACCGGCAAGTCACTTTACTCGTACCGTAATGCATGATCCCGTGACCAGACACTTGGTCACTTTGAGCTCATTATGATGATGCATTACCGAGTGGGCCCAGAGATACCTCTCTCATACGGAGTGACAAATCCCAGTCTTGATCCGTGTCAACCCAACAGACACTTTCGGAGATACCCGTAGTATACCTTTATAGTCACCCAGTTACGTTGTGACGTTTGGTACACCCAAAGCACTCCTACGGTATCCGGGAGTTACACGATCTCATGGTCTAAGGAAAAGATACTTGACATTGGAAAAACTCTAGCAAACGAACTATACGATCTTGTGCTATGTTTAGGATTGGGTCTTGTCCATCACATCATTCTCCTAATGATGTGATCCCGTTATCAATGACATCCCCATGTCCATAGCCAGGAAACCATGACTATCTGTTGATCAACGAGCTAGTCAACTAGAGGCTCACTAGGGACACATTGTGGTCTATGTATTCACACATGTATTACGATTTCCGGATAATACAATTAAAGCATGAATAATAGACAATTATCATGAACAAGGAAATATAATAATCATTTTATTATTGCCTCTAGGGCATATTTCCAACAGTCTCCCACTTGCACTAGAGTCAATCATCTAGTTACATTGTGATGAATCGAACACCCATGGAATTCTGGTGTTGATCATGTTTTGCTCTAGGGAGAGGTTTAGTCAACGGATCTGCTACATTCAGGTCCGTATGTACTTTACAAATCTCTATGTCTCCATTTTGAACACTTTCACGAATGGAGTTGAAGCGACGCTTGATATGCCTGGTCTTCCGTGAAACCTGGGCTCCTTGGCAAGGGCAATAGCTCCAGTGTTGTCACAGAAGAGAGATCGGGCCCGACGCATTGGGTATGACTCCTAGGGGTAATGAACTCCTTCAAGAGCAGGGACGGGGCAGGAACGAAAAAAAGAAAAGGAGAGGAGGGGTGGAAAAAGAGGAAAGGCACCAGGGACCTTGGCAAGGAATAGCTCCAGAGAAGTAGAGTCATCGGGCCCGACGCATTGGGTATGACTCCTAGGTCGGTAATGAACTCCTTCACCCAGATTGCTTCTTGTGCTGCCTCCGAGGCTGCCATGTACTCCGCTTCACATGTAGATCCCGCCACAACGCTTTGCTTGCAACTGCACCAGCTTACTGCCCCACCATTCAAAATATACACGTATCCGGTTTGTGACTTAGAGTCATCCAGATCTGTGTCGAAGCTAGCGTCGACGTAACCCTTTACGACGAGCTCTTCGTCACCTCCATAAACGAGAAACATTCCTTAGTCCTTTTCAGGTACTTCAGGATATTCTTGACCGATGTCCAGTGTTCCTTGCCGGGATTACTTTGGTACCTACCTACCAAACTTACGGCAAGGTTTACATCAGGTCTGGTACACAGCATGGCATACATAATAGAACCTATGGCTGAGGCATAGGGGATGACACTCATCTCTTCTATATCTTCTGCCGTGGTCGGACATTGAGCTGAGCTCAATTTCACACCTTGCAACACAGGCAAGAACCCCTTCTTAGACTGATCCATATTGAACTTCTTCAATATCTTATCAAGGTATGTGCTTTGTGAAAGACCTATGAGGCGTCTTGATCTATCTCTATAGATCTTGATGCCTAATATATAAGCAGCTTCTCCAAGGTCCTTCATTGAAAAACTCTTATTCAAGTAGGCCTTAATGCTGTCCAAAAGCTCTATATCATTTCCCATCAAAAGTATGTCATCTACATATAATATGAGAAATGCTACAAAGCTCCCACTCACTTTCTTGTAAACGCAGGCTTCTCCATAAGTCTGCATAAACCCAAACGCTTTGATCATCTCATCAAAGCGAATGTTCCAACTCCGAGATGCTTGCACCAGCCCATAGATTGAGCGTTGGAGCTTGCACACCTTGTCAGCATTCTTAGGATCGACAAAACCTTCCGGCTGCATCATATACAATTCTTCCTTAAGGAAACCATTAAGGAATGCCGTTTTGACGTCCATTTGCCATATCTCATAATCATAGAATGCGGCAATTGCTAACATGATTCGGACGGACTTCAGCTTCGCTACGGGTGAGGAAGTCTCATCGTAGTCAACCCCTTGAACTTGTCGATAACCCTTAGCGACAAGCCGAGCCTTATAGATGGTCACATTACCATCCGCGTCTGTCTTCTTCTTGAAGATCCATTTATTTTCTATGGCTCGCCGATCAACGGGCATGTCAGTCAAAGTCCATACTTCGTTTTCATACATGGATCCTATCTCGGATTTCATGGCTTCCAGCCATTTGTCGGAATCTGGGCCCGCCATCGCTTCTTCATAGTTCGAAGGTTCACCATTGTCCAACAACATGATTTCCAGGACAGGGTTGCCATACCACTCTGGTGCGGAACATGTCCTTGTGGACCTACGAAGTTCAGTAGCAACTTGATCTGAAGTTTCATGATCATCATCATTAACTTCCTCTCTAGTCAGTGCAGGCACCTCAGGAACATTTTGTTGAGCTGCGCCACTCTCCGGTTCAAGAGGCAATACTTCATCAAGTTCTACTTTCCTCCCACTTACTTCTTTTGAGAGAAACTCTTTCTCTAGAAAGGATCCATTCTTGGCAACAAAGATCTTGCCTTTGGATCTGAGGTAGAAGGTATACCCAATAGTTTCTTTAGGGTATCGTATGAAGACGCATTTTTCCGATTTGGGTTCGAGCTTTTCAGGTTGAAGTTTCTTCACATAAGCATCGCATCCCCAAACTTTTAGAAATGACAGCTTAGGTTTCTTCCCAAACCATAATTCATACGGTGTCGTCTCAATGGATTTCGACGGAGCCCTATTTAAAGTGAATGTGGCAGTCTCTAAAGCATAGCCCCAAAATGACAGTGGTAGATCGGTAAGAGACATCATAGATCGCACCATATCCAATAGAGTGCGATTACGACGTTCGGACACACCATTACGTTGAGGTGTTCCAGGCGGCGTGAGTTGTGAAACTATTCCACATTTCCTTAAGTGCGTGCCAAATTCGTGACTCAAATATTCTCCCCACGATCTGATCGTAAGAACTTGAATTTCCTGTCACGTTGATTCTCAGCCTCACTCTGAAATTCCTTGAACTTTTCAAAGGTCTCAGACTTGTGTTTCATTAAGTAGACATACCCATATCTACTCAAGTCATCAGTGAGGGTGAGAACATAACGATAGCCACCGCGAGCCTCAACACTCATTGGACCGCACACATCAGTATGTATGATTTCCAATAAGTTGGTTGCTCGATCCATTGTTTCGGAGAACGGAGTCTTGGTCATTTTTCCCATGAGGCATGGTTCGCACGTGTCAAATGATTCATAATCAAGAGACTCCAAAAGTCCATCTACATGGAGTTTCTTCATGCGTTTGACACCAATGTGACCAAGGCGGCAGTGCCACAAGTATGTGGGACTATCATTATCAACCTTACATCTTTTGGTATTCACACTATGAATATGTGTAACATCACGTTCGAGATTAAATAAGAATAAACCATTGACCAGCGGGGCATGACCATAAAACGTATCTCTCATATAAATAGAACAACCATTATTCTCGGATTTAAATGAGTAGCCATCTTGGATTAAACGAGATCCTGATACAATGTTCATGCTCAAAGCTAGCACTAAATAACAATTATTGAGGTTTAAAACTAATCCCGTAGGTAAATGTAGAGGTAGCGTGCCGACGGCGATCACATCGACCATGGAACCATTCCCGACGCGCATCGTCACCTCGTCCTTCGCCAGTCTCCGCTTATTCCGCAGCTCCTGTTTTGAGTTACAAATATGAGCAACCGCACCGATATCAAATACCCAGGAGATACTACGAGTACTGGTAAGTTACACCCGCTAATACATCGTGCCTTCATGAAGTTGTCTCGTCAACTATTACTTCTACTACTATGGCTAACGGTTAGCGATAAAGTAAAGTAATTACATGACGTATAAGTTGACACGCAGGTCATAAATAAATTAAGACAACTCCTATGGCTCATGCCGGTTGTCATACTCATCGACATGCAAGTCGTGATTCCTATTACAAGAACATGATCAATCTCATATATCATTCATCACATCCTTTTGGCCATATCACATCACACGGCATATGCTGAAAAAACAAGTTAGACGTCCTCTAATTGTTGTTGCAAGTTTTTACGTGGCTGCTATAGGTTTCTAGCAAGAACGTTTCTTACCTACGCCAAAAACCACAACGTGATATGCCAATTTCTATTTACCCTTCATAAGGACCCTTTTCATCGAATCCGATCCGACTAAAGTGAGAGAGACAAACACCCGCTAGCCACCTTATGCAACTAGTGCATGTCAGTCGGTGGAACCAGCCTCACATAAGCGTACGTGTAAGGTCGGTCTGGGACGCTTCATCCCACGATGCCGTCGAATCAAGATAAGACTAGTAACGGTAAGTAAATTGACAAAATCGACGCCCACAACAACTTGACTCGTGCATAGAAACTACGCATAGACCTAGCTCATGATACCACTGTTGGGGAACGTAGCAGAATTTTTAAAATTTTCTACGCAACACCAAGATCAATCTATGGAGTCATCTAGCAACGAGGGAGAGGGGAGTGCATCTACATACCCTTGTAGATCACGAGCGGAAGCATTCAAGAGAACGGGGTTGATGGAGTCATACTCGTCGTGATCCAAATCACCGATGACCGAGCGCCGAACGGACGGCACCTCCGCGTTCAACACATGTACGGTTGGGAGAGACCTCTCCTCCTTCTTGATCCAGCAAGGGAAGGAGAGGTTGATGGAGATCCAGCAGCACGACGGCGTGGTGGTGGAAGTAGCGGGATCCCGGCAGGGCTTCGCCAAGCGCAAGCGGGAGGAAGAGGTGTCACGGGAGGGAGGGAGGCGCTAGGGACTTGGGTGCGGCTGCCCTCCCTCCCCTCCACTATATATAGGGGCCAGGGGGGCGCCGACCCCCTTGTAGATCCCATCTAGGGAGGGGCGGCGGCCAAGGGGGGAAACTTGCCCCCCCCCCCAAGTTTGGTGGGGCGCCCCCACCCCAAGGGTTTCCAACCCTAGGCGCAGGAGGAGGCCCATGGGGGGCGCACCAGCCCACTAGGGGCTGGTTCCCTTCCCACTTCAGCCCATGGGGCCCTCCGGGACAGGTGGCCCCACCCGGTGGACCCCCGGGACCCTTCCGGTGGTCCCGGTACAATATCGGTGACCCCCAAAACTTTCCCGGTGGCCGAAACTGGACTTCCTATATACAAATCTTTACCTCCGGACCATTTCGGAACTCCTCGTGATGTCCGGGATCTCATCCGGGACTCC
>NC_053023.1:525321984-525334084 GCF_003073215.2 Triticum urartu
GCATTCGGTTCTTTGGAAAGACATCCGGAAAGTCGGTCACTACCGGAATACTCAAGGTCTGGAAGGGGGTTGGCATTTAGGGAGTAAAGCTGGCGCTTGGCCACTCGAGTTAAGACATTGACTGTCTTGCCCGATGGGTGAGTAAGTTGAACGGTTCTAGTGGCACAATCAATCTTAGCATAATGAGCTGACATCCAGTCCATACCCAAGATGATGTTTATGTCCGAGGACTTGAGAGCTATTAAGGATGCAAGGAAGACAAGTCTATCGACAAGAATTTCGTTCCCATGGCTTACTCTAGAAGTTTGCCATTTGGAACCCGGAGTTTGAATTACCATGGAAGTGGGCATGTCACAGAATGTCGTGTTATGCAATCGAGCATAGTTCTCAGATATGAATGAATGAGATGCTCCAGTATCAAAAAGAACAGATGCCGGATGGCAATTAACAAGGAGCGTACCAAGGACGACGTTAGGATCATCATGAGCCTCCTCAGCTGAGACATAGTTGACATGGCCACGTGTAGTGGTGGCTGGCTTGGCGTAGAATGTCTTTCCCGCTGGCTTACCACGGCCAACGGACTTTCCAGACTGGATTGGGGTTGTTGTTCTGGGGACACTCTCGACTGTAGTGACCCGGCTCTCCACACTTGAAACATGTCACAACATTGGGGCGTGGAGCAGCATTAGCAGCGGGGCCACCATAGGCTTAGGGGTGCAAACTGCTGGTTGGGGCGAGGCGCCTCAAAGGATGGCCTCGGAATGAACCTGGGTGGGTGCAGCGCTGTGCTTGGAATCCACACCCGGCGCTTCTGAGATCCAGAGCCGGATGAAGAACCAAAATCACGAGAGTGCTTGCGTGAAGCGTCATAGTCAGTCTGGCCTGTCTCAGCACTGATGGCTTTATTGACCAACTTCTGGAAGGAGGTGCACTCGTGCAGACGAAGATCGCGGCGAAGCTCGGGGCTAAGTCCCTTGCGGAACCTTTGCCTGCTTCTTAGCGTCGGTGGATACCTCTTCAGGAGCATAACGTGCCAGATTCCAAATTCACGACTATATGCATCCACAGTCAGTCAGCCTTGGGTGAAATTGCAGAACTCTTCCCTCTTACGATCTATGAGACCTTCCGGGATGTGATGCTCACGGAAAGCCTCACTGAATTCAGCCCAAGTAGTGATTTGGCCGACCGGGCGCATAGCCTCAAAGTTTTCCCACCAAAGGCTAGCAGGGCCTTCGAGGTGATAGGCAGCATAGGTAACCTTATCAGCTTCGGCTACGTTGGCAGAACGTAGCTTGTGGGTGATGCTGCGAAGCCAGTCATCCGCGTCGAGGGGCTCGACGGAATGATTAAACTTTGGTGGGTACAACTTGATAAAGTCATTGATTGACACCAAGTCGTTTTCGCTGATGAGCGCAGTGTTCTGCTCAATCCGCTCCAGCAAGCGGTTAGTCTCACGCTTGTTTCTTTCTGCCTCCAGCATAACTTCGGCCAGAGAAGGCGGGTGAGGCAGATTCTCACCCCTAGCTGCACTGGCTTCCCCCTGCTCCGGGGCAGCAGGGTTGCTGCGGGTGTTGACCATCCTAGGAAAAACAAGACAACGGTTTAGACAAGGATGGCACAATCTTGGCAAGGAAGTGCAGAATGTAATGGATAACATGGAATGCTGAGATGTTCATTGCACGACATGGTAATATAGAAACTGCCATATATATACCATTGGTCATACACACCGTACATAGTTTAGTACAAGCCCAGGCTAGAGTACAACTACGGTGAAAGACATTACATCTCATCGGAGGCATTCCAAGCTCCTATACATTATTTTTCTACACCTCCGGAGCGTGATACACACCAAGTCGTATCCCACGGTCACGCAGGACTGTGGAGAATACAACTATTACAGTACTAGTGAAACTACTACTAGCTCAGACGGCTCCGTAGTAATCCTCATAAAAGTCACCACCAAAGCCTGGAAGTGGAACATGATCATCTGGGAACAGACGGTCCTGCGAGCCTGCGGACCATAGGGACTCGGATGTGGCCTTGGTCCCACAGAGGTGGCAGACGGGGACCACGAGGAGGGGTGATGCCTCCTACATCACGCCACTCCATACAATCTGGCAATCCAGACCGCACAGGGTACAGTCCCTCAGGTCCATGTATCCTGCCTGCACCGTAGGTGCAAACCGAGTCAAAGTGGCCCAGTGATCAGCACGAGAGTTGAAAAGCTCCATACGCAAGGCCCGATTTTCGGTCCTTATCCTCGAGCATCTCGGCAGTGGTGCGGAGTAGTGACTCCTCATGTGTAGAGTCATAGTACAAAGCCTGATAGTACCCCTGTGCTCCAGGAAGTGAGGCTGGCATGTAACGGAAATCGGTGTTTCTGAAGCAAGGCAGTCCTGGCTCGAATGATAGTCATCATTGAGTAAGCTGCATCCTGCACAGACATCTCAATAGTGACCCCAAGTCCATAGGAACAGTGAAGGGGCTCAGTGGCTCCAGGATAAGAGGGATATATCCTGACGGTACAAAGGTACTGGCTCTGGTTGAAGTCTCGGAACTGCTCCTCGACGGTATATTCCGGATACCACGATAGCCTGTCTCGACCATCACTCGAACCAACATGGCCGTGTGACCGGGTACATCGAGGCACCGGGTCAGACGAACCACTTGGTTCTGGGAACGGGTGGCCATCTGAAAGCACAGAATAATGCAAAGGCATTAGAATTTCTAGGAGAAATCGGACAGCATAACGGCTGTAAATGCTCAGAAAAAGATTTGAGACATTCACAACAGTTTGCAAAACCACTCAACAACATCATATCAAGGTTCTGGTTCAACTGACAACATACTAAAAGTAGTAGAAACTGTACTGAGGCTTGTAACAACAATCCTATAAGCTACTACGGATTAGTAACACGTGAACCTGATAGAGAGAGAGAGCCTAGTCCTTAACCCACGTAGAATGAGAAGAGAATGACTCAGATCAGAGGGCATAAGGTAAAGGAGTAAAAGAGCCTTACGTTCCCTCCCACAATCAATTCCCCTACATATAACTAAAGCATTTCTAGACTCGACATCGACCAGTTTGGCTCAACGAACCTACAGGCAGTCCGGCTCTGATGCCAACGCTGTCAGGACCCCGATTCCAAGTCACATCGATCTAGCCGGTAACACCTCATATCACTTTGCGGCCTCACGCACGGTATCCCCACGGGTGTCGCCTTACCATGGCCCGGGACCGTTTGCGCCTTTTGGCTCACGTATATGATAGTGTCGCTAGCATCCATATGACAGAGAACCCGGGCCGACATGGCTAGTCGTGAACCCAAAGCGCACAGACCTATGGACAGGCATACATGAATCACATCGAGCATGTCGGTCACAGCGTGTGAATCCGGGCTGTAGCACTGGGCTAACAGGACTCTGGGGAACCCGGGCTGTAGCAGGCTAGGCAGGACTCCGGAATGTCACCGCGTGACATTTCCCCGAAGGGACAGACATAGGAACGAAGTGAAACACATGCCGGCCAGTCAAGTGTCCTGAGCAGTAGTGCTGGGCTAGCAGGACTCCGGTGAACCGGGCTGTAGCGGACTACTATGGCTCAGGAGCACTAGACTACATTTCCCCATAAGAGAGGCTGCCAAGGATAAACAACTAGATTGTCGGATCCCACACATACCAAGCATTTCAATCATACACACAATATGCTCGATATGTAAATACAACATGGCATCACAACAAAACTCTACAACTCAAGTACTTTATTTAAAGGCTCCAAGGAGCCATACATAACATGTTCATACAGGTAGGGGTCACATGACCCGACACTCAAGTCATACAAGCATACAAGCACATGCGGAAGCAAATAAGTCTGAGTACAGACACTAGAAAGAAAGAAGGCTTGTCGAAGCCTGTCTATCTACATAGGGCCCTCCATGGCCAGAATCACCACCTGGGTGGCAAGTTACTCATCGACGTCGAGGTCTACGTAAAACCCATCGGAGGGGGCGGTGTTGTCGTCTGAAAACAGTAATTAAAGCAACATGAGTACAAAGGTACTCAGCAAGTCTTACAACAGATCCTACTATACATGCTCATTCTCAAGAAGGTGGTGGAGTTATTGCAGCAAGCCAGCTTTGACTCTTGGCTAAGCTATCCTACGAGACACCACTAGTAAAATAGTTTTCGCACACGAGTCCACTAATCACCAACACAATACTCCACCGGGGATCCTCCTCGTCATCCTACGAGAGGGCCATCCTCGGTACTCACACTTATCTTGAGTCTTTTAGTAGTAACCATTAACTTGTCTATGAACTGTATAGGCAACCAAGTAGTCCTTTACCGCGGACGCGGCTATTCGAATAGTTTTATACCCTGCAGGGGTGTACTTCGTCACACATGTTTCCACCACTTAGCGTCTGCACACGACATGTGCTCGGCAGACTTCAAGCGACCGACGTGGGTGTAGACCACGACCTGACTAACCGCACAAGTCTCTAGTCCAGGTTTATCGCCTATTCAGGTTCCATCCGCAAGGAAATCCGGCCGGGGTGTCCTCAACGGCCCCAAACGATGTGTGCAGGGTTCCCGAGACACCAAACGGGCGACTCGGTACACCGTGCCATGGTGTATCTACCGCATCATAGCCCACCCCTAGGGTCAGCGCTACGCACGCCCAACACATAACCTACAAACACCAGAAACTAGTTGCAACTCCTGGACAGAGCGAGAGGGGTCAGTAAGTCGAGCGGGGTCATATTTCAGGGCCCAATGTGTGGTAGTAGCTGAATCTTAAATCACGCATACAGATCTCAGTTCTTATGGACGGCCTCAATGAAACAACCCACCATGTACTCCTACATGGCCTCTCATCGATACCTTTACCAAATCATGTTCAACACATCCCTCACATTACCGACAGTAATCATTTCACTCTAGCCCATCACCCAGATGAACCAGACCTGACACAACTCTAAGCATAGCAGGCATAGCAAGGTAGGAAACACATACATGGCTCAATCAACTCCTACACATGCTAGTGGGTTTCATCTAGTTACTGTGGCAATGACAGGTCATGCAGAGGATAAGGGTTCAACTACCGCAGCACACAGCAGTTTGAAACGTTGTTGTCTTAATGCAGTAAATGAGAGCAGAAGCGAGAACATGGGATTGTATCGATATGATCAATGGGGCTGCTTGCCTGATGGAGTAGTAGTAGGGTACTGCCCTTCAGCTGGATACTCGGAAATATCCTCGGAGGCAGAACCTACCATGAAAGACACCACAGAATACAATCATCACATGGCAATATGCAACAATATGATGCATGCTATGACATGGCAATATGAGGTGTCCTGCCTAATGCAATGTGAAACAAGTTGGTTTGGGTCCATTTGAATCAAAGATTCAAATGGAAGCTTATGTTCTTAAGCATTATAAGTGTATTAGCTTGTTTCACCTAAACAGCAAGGTTAAAGTGTTTTGTCATGCATGAAACCATTACAGATGGAAAGATTGAATTTTTCTGATCAAATTTCATATATAAATCTTTGCATTTGGAGTTACAGATTAAAAGTTATGAATTTTTGAAGTTTGTAATATTTTCTGGAATTTCCTGTATAAGAATAATTCCAGTAATTGAGTTATTGCGTCAGCATTGCGTCAGGGTGACGTCAGTGGTCAAGGCCGGTCCAGGTCAAACCTGACCAGTGGGACCCGTGTCAGTAGTTAATTAACTAACTAATTTTAGTTAGTGCTAATCTAAGTTAATTAGCAGGGCGGTCCCACGTCATAGACTCAGGGGAAGTCAACCTGGGCCCACACGGGGTCAAACAGGGTCAAACTCGCCGGCGTTTAGCCGCCGGCGAGGCCAGACGCGGCGGAGGCATGCGGGTTTCGTGCTCCGGCGACCAAAACGACGGCGGAGAGCATCTACGGTAGCTGGGAGCAAGCCGCATCGAGTGGTGGCAGTGGGTGGAGCTGGGGTGGCCGGAAACGTCGCCGGCGACGACCTTGGCGGTCGCCGGAGTTCGGGCGAGGTCGAAACCGAGGCTACGGGGCACGGCGAGGCGCGTGGAGTGGTGCTACGGGCTCCTGCGAGTGCGGTGAGTGCGTTGGTCACAATGGTGTGGCCAGTGGGTGGCCGGAGTCACGTCGGCGACGAGCTCGGGCAACGGTGCTCGGGTGAGCGTGGTGCGGTGCACACGGTGCAGGAAGTTAATGGAGAGGAGGAGGTAGCTGGGCTCACGGCGATCACAACGAGGCAGACGGCGAGGTCGGGGACGAGCTGGTGCTGCGGTGAAGGCGAAGGGGATCTCCGGCGGCCGGAGTTGGGGAAGACGGGGTCGGGGCGACTCCAGAGCGGGCGAGCGCGGGGCTCAGCCTGCGAAGTAGTCGATGACGGTGGGCTCGTGGACACGGTGGCGCGGCGCGGTCCAGGGAGGACGAGAGGGCGCGGCGTACGTCGATGGTGCGGCGGTCCAGGGGCATCGGCCATGGTGCGACGAGACGAGGGGAAGCTGGGGATGACGAGCGTGTCGCGAGCTCGCAGGAGGTCGTGACCGCTCATGCGGCAGCACGGAGGGGGAAGCAGCCGCTGCGTGTGCGGCGCATGGTGCCGTCGACGGCTGCTGGGCCGCAGGGTGGGCCTGCTAGGTGGGCGCAGGGTAAGTTTCCTTCTCTCTCTTTTTCTTGTTTTTTTTTCTATTATTCCTGTTTTGTGTTTTGAAATAGTAAAAATACTATTTCATTTAGGAAAACCTGAAAATATTCAGAGGCACATTTGAAAATATTCTCAACAGCCTAAAATTACTTTCAGGATTATTTGGGCATTTTAAAATATTTATAGGATTTAAATTGCCCAAATGCAATTAGTAATGAATTAATCCAATGACCTTATGATGTCCTAGAAAAAGTGTGCACCATTTTTGTCAAAGGTTTTAACCCAAAACAAAAAGGGTGGACTTTTTAGAAGGGCATTTCAGGTTCATTGAAAAAGTTTTTAGTAAACCCTAGTTGTTCCAGGGGGGTGCTGGGGGTTCTGTCATCCCCATTTCAGTTTTCTGGGAAAATAAACATGATGCAACACTCTAATGCATGAACTAGCTAGGGTGTGACATAATCATCGGAAGAAGTCCCGGTTATTGTCACTCCAGGGTTACCGGATAATAACACGTAGTAGGTGACTATAACTTGCAAGATTGGATCTAGAACATGGATATAATGATGATAACATAAACGGTTCAGATCTGAAATCATGGCACCCGGTCCCAAAGTGACAAGAATTAAGCATGGCAAAATCATAGCAACATCAATCTAAGAACATAGTGGATACTAGGGATCAAGCCCTAACAAAACTAACTCGATTACATGATGACTCTCATCCAACTCCTCACCGACCAGCGATCCTATGAAGGAATTACTCACTCCCGGTGGGGAGCATCATGGAATTGGCGATGGAGAACGGTTGGTGATGACGAAGAACGAAGACCCCCCTCTCTGGAGTCCCAAACGGACTGCAAATCTGCTCTCCCAAGGAAGAATAGGGCTTGGCGGTAGCTTCGTCTCATGGATCGCGATAATTCTTTCTCCTCAATTTTTTCTCCGAAAATAGGAATATATAGTGTTGGTTTCATGGTCTGCGGGGCCACTAGGTGGGGACAACCCACCTGGGCACGCCAGGAGAAGGGGCGCGCCCTGGTGGGTTGTGCCCACCCACGGGCCCCTCTTCGGTAGGTCTTGGCTCCAGAAATTCTTATATATTATATAGAAATTCCTCGCAAAGTTTCGTTCCATTCCGAGAACTTTTATTTCTGCACAAAAACAACTCCATGGTAGTTCTGCTGAAAACAGCGTCAGTCCGGGGTTAGTTTCATTCAAATCATGCAAATTAGAGTCCAAAACAAGAGGAAAAGTGTTAGGAAAAGTAGATACGTTGGAGACATATCAACTCCCCCAAGCTTAAACTTTTGCTTGTCCTAAAGCAATTCAATTGATAAACTGAAAGTGAAAAAGAAAAACTTTTACTAACTCTTTTGCTCTTGTTTGCATAAATAAGCTTAAACAGCACCCAGGTTTTCAGCCAACATTATAACTAACCATGTCGACAATAACTCTTAAAGATTATAATGACTCATATCAGTGACATAATCAGTTAGCGAGCAATAATAAGATATCTCAAACAGCAACACGTTGTCAGAACAACCATGATATTATATGACAATAATGGTATCTCGCTAGCCCTTTCTGAGACCGCAAAACATAAATACAGAGCACCTGCAAAGTTCAAGCAGCGACTAAACATTGTAATTCATGGTAGAAAAGATCCAGTCATGGTGCACCCAACATTAGCTACACATAATGCATAAATCATGACAAGTGTGATCTGCTTAGTTTCTGGCGCTTGTTTTAGAAGGTGGTGACACAACATAAAAGTAAATAGAAAGTCCCTTCGCAGAGGGAAGCAGTGATTTGCATAGGTGCCAGAGCTCAATTTTTAAAATAGAGATAAATGATATTTTGAGACATGCACCCTTTTCATTTACTTCACAACCATTAGTTATCAATATCTCCCATGCTAAACAGGCTAGTGTCGGTTCCCAAGCGATAAAAGTAAAGGTTTTGACTCCATTGGGAGTTTTTGTTTGATTATTCGAGCGATTAACTGTTTTTGTATTTTGCAGGTTGGGACTGGGCATCCCTATTACCGCCCTTTTCTCATGTGATGGCGAGTGAATAAACACTCGAATTGGGAATAACCCGTTTCGCATGGAAGATACCGACCACCTCCTATCATTCCATGAACGATCCAGGCACACAAAATGGATAATTTTTAGAAGTTTTTTAGAGGTGGCACATGCAAATTTACTTAGGACGGCATGGTAATATCGTATATAGGTAGGTATGGTGGACTCATCTGGAATAACTTTGGGTTCAAGGTTTTTGATGTACAAGCAGAATCCCCACTTAGTACAGGTGAGGGAGTCCTGGATTAGGGGGTGTCCGGATGGCCGGACTATACCTTCAGCCGGACTCCTGGACTATGAAGATACAAGATTGAAGACTCCGTCCCGTGTCCGGAAGGGACTTTCCTTGGCGTGGAAGGCAAGCTTGGCGATACGGATATGCAGATCTCCTACCATTGTAACCGACTTTGTGTAACCCTAACCCTCTCCGGTGTCTATATAAACCGGAGGGTTTTAGTCCGTAGGACAACATACACAACAACAATCATACCATAGGCTAGCTTCTAGGGTTTAGCCTCTCCGATCTCGTGGTAGATCTACTCTTGTACTACCCATATCATCAATATTAATCAAGCAGGACGTAGGGTTTTACCTCCATCGAGAGGGCCCGAACCTGGGTAAAACTTCGTGTCCCTTGCCTCCTGTTACCATCCGGCCTAGACGCACAGTTCGGGACCCCCTACCCGAGATCCGCCGGTTTTGACACCGACATTGGTGCTTTCATTGAGAGTTCCTCTGTGTCGTCGCCATCAGGAAGGATGCCTCGCCCCGTCTTTAAAGACGGCACCGTTGCTAAGGGAGCTTTGGCTGTCGGCCAAACCCTCCGGCTAGGTGGTTTTCTTATGACCGCCTGTTCGGCTTCTGCGCCGACGATGACCTCTCGAGCCATCGAAAACAATCTTCATGTCAGCTCGGAACTCGCCGAGCAGTTAGATCCAATGGAGCTCTCCTCCATAAACGAGCTCTTGGATCGCATCGCCGCCCTGGGAGTCGCTACGGATTACGACCAGATTGGGCCTAAACCCGATCTGAGAGAGATTAACTCTCCCCAAGTCACCCATCACGTTGCCGTGGTAGAGGGACAGTGCGGCGACCCTTCATCTATCTTAAGGACTCGCTACGTCCGGATTCCCGATCCCTCCAAGCCGGATACCCGCGGAGGGGAGGATATCACTCAAGACCTGAACTTAGAGTCAGGCGACGGGCTGGATTCATTGGACAACATCCAGGAATCCAAATTTTCGAGTTCGGAAATTCCTCGGCCTCTGAGCCTTAGATTGGGTAGGCTTCGGATTAAAAATGGCAGCTTACCGCAACGCCGCCTAAAAATGTCAGCTCGGTTCGAAGGGCTTGAATTTCACCATATAGCCCGGGAAAATAATCAGGCGGCAGATGTCCTGGCACGCATCGGCGCAAAACGCGATGTAGTCCCCCCAACATCTTCTTGGAAAGGCTGTTCAAGCCATCCGTAGTATGGGAAGGGGAGCCGAACAATAACAGCCCGGACCCAACCGCACTGCCCGACACCGAACATTCTGACACAATCGGAGGCTCTGCCAATGAAATAACACCTTCAGCCCACGTAATAATGGCCGTCATCGCCCCGTGGACAGAACCATTCCTCGCCTACCTTACTAGGCAGGAACTCCCCGAGGACCAAAATGAGGCACGCTGCATAGTGCGGCGATCCAAAGCCTACAGAGTCCACGAGGGAGAGCTTTATAAGAAAAGCACTACCGGAGTCCTTCAAAGGTGCATCTCCGAAGAGGAGGGGCGGAACCTCCTGGCTGAAATTCATGCCGGACTCGGCGGTCATCACGCTGCAGCCCGGTCCCTTGTAAGCAAGGCCTTCCGTACAGGCTTTTATTGGCCGACGGCCCGGGCAGACGCTCAGGACTTAGTCCAACGATGCACCGGTTGCCAGCTCTTTGCAAACCAAAGCCATATGCCACCCACCGCCCTCCAAACTATCCCCATTACTTGGCCCTTCGCGGTCTGGGGGCTTGACATGGTTGGACCCCTTAAAGGCGAACCCACAAGCAAAAATACTTACTGGTCATGGTGGATAAGTTCACCAAATGGATAGAAGCCAAGCCTGTTAAGACGGCCGAATCCGGACCGGTGATAGACTTTATATCCGGGTTGTACACCGTTACGGCGTCCCCCACAGCATCATCACTGATAACGGCACGAACTTCACGGCCGACGAGGTAAAACTCTGGTGCAAAAACATGGGCATCAAGCTCGATTATGCTTCCGTCTATCACCCACAAACTAACGGCCAGGTCGAACGTGCAAATGGTCTTATCATGAGCGGCATCAAACCCAGATTAGTGCGGTCCCTCAAGGAATCTAACACGCACTGGGTAGAGGAGCTCGACTCCGTACTCTGGGGGCTGCGGACCACGCCGAATCGCACCACCGGATACACACCATTCTTTATGGTGTACGGCGCAGAGGCAGTTTTGCCTTGCGACATAATTCATGACTCACCTCGAGTGCGCATGTACGAAGAAAGAGAAGCCGAGCTCGATCGGCAGGACAGCTTGGACGCATTGGAGGAGGAGCGTGACGTGGCAAAAGCCCGTTCCGCATTCTATCAACAGCAGGCTCGAAGATACCAAAGCAGAGAAGTACGGGCCAAAAATTACAACGTTGGCGAATTAGTTCTACGACTACCGGACAAGAAAAAGGACAAACTCAAGCCCAAGTGGGAAGGTCCCTTCATAATTGACCAAGTCCTGACTGGTGGAGCGTACCGCCTGCGGGATGCATCGGATAACCGACTCGAGCCAACCCATGGAACGCAGCCCGTCTCCGAAGATTCTATGCCTAGCGCCGGACTCTGTGTTCGTCTCCTTCCTCTGTCCATTTTTTATATTTTCTGTCTTACATTTCTCTTCTTCTCTCTCTCTCTTATAGCCTCTAAAGGCTCATAAAGTGACGCGCTATCCGCGCTCATTAAACCTGGGGGCTTCTTTAAACAGAAGCTTATTCATACGGGCTTCATGCCCAACACATGTGTCACACTTCCGCATGTACCTTTTATTCACCATTATATGCATCGATATGACTTAAGTTTTGGCCAAGCTGGGTTGCCTGGCTCCTGTGCTTACCCCTACGTTCCCGATTGTTCGGCTAGGTGGTAAAGGGAGCACCTCTGCGATTGTTACTGCCGGGTCAGCCGGACGTGTACCTCAGACTGGGTGAAGCCGAAAGCTAGCGTTCTTAAGGGAATATTCGGTCGGTGAACTAAAGATGATCTTTTTTATTTTTATCTATACGCCCCCAGATGTTTTTCCTGCGTTTCTTTTCGCAGCATGGACATGCACCTTAGGGCATGCCTCCCA
>NC_053023.1:525335084-525345551 GCF_003073215.2 Triticum urartu
ACTCAACACTAATCTTTATTATATATAGCTCACAGACTAGATTGCATAGAGGGATCATAAAGCAAACTTCAAAACTAGATCATGTCGTGACTTTATTCTACTAAATCAAGATACTACTAATAGGATCGAACTAAGAAAAACGGTAAAGATAGGAGTTGTGATGGTGATATGATACCGGGGCACCTCCCCCAAGCTTGGCAGTTGCCAAGGGGAGTGCCCATACCCATGTGATGAGGTCTCCTTCTTTGTTGTTGGAGGTGGAGGTGTTGTTGATGACGCAAGCTTGTCGTCCCCTTCCATGGCATAGGCTCACCCTCATAGAAGGATGATCGAGTCTCCGGAATTCTCAAATCTGCAACAGAAACAGCTCGAAACGAAAACAGGGGATATTTGTGTGATACGGGGGTCAAAACCTTCGGGAGAATATATAATGAATTTTTACCGACCAAAATACGTATCGTGCAGGAAAATGGAGTCGGAGGGCACACGAGGTGCTCACGAGGTAGGGGGCGCCCAGGGGGGTAGGGCGCGCCCTCCACCCTCGTGGAGGGCTCGTGTCCTCCCTGGACTGCTACCTATTTTTCTATTTTTCTAAATATTCCAAAACGGAGAAATATTGCCTTAAAAATTGTTTTGGAGTCGGTTTACTTACCGTACCACATACCTATTCCTTTTCGGAGTCTGGAACGTTCTGGAAAGTGTCCCTTATGTATTCCTCCGGGGTTACGGTTTCAATAACATTGGTTTCAACATTTATAGGATTACCTGAGATATAATGTTTGATTCTTTGACCGTTCACCACCTTCGGATTTGTGCCTTCGAAGTTGTTGATTTTTATGGCACCGGAATGATAGACCTCCTCGATAACGTAAGGACCTTCCCATTTAGAGAGAAGTTTTCCTGCAAAAAATCTTAAAACGAGAGTTGTATAGCAATACATAATCACCTACATTAAACTCACGCTTTTGTATCCTTTTGTCATGCCATCTTTTAACTTTTTCTTTAAACAACTTGGCATTTTCATAAGCTTGGGTTCTCCATTCATCAAGTGAGCTAATATCAAATAACCTCTTCTGTCAAGTTTGAAATCATAGTTAAGACTCTTTAATAGCCCAATATGCCTTATGTTCTAGTTCGAGAGGTAAGTGACATGCTTTTCCATAAACCATTTTATACGGAGACATACCCATAGGATTTATATGCAGTTCTATATGCCCATAATGCATCATCAAGTTTCTTGGACCAATTCTTTCTAGACCTATTAACAGTCTTTTGCAAAATTAATTTGAGCTCTCTATTACTCAATTCTACTTGACCACTAGACTGTGGGTGATAAGGAGATGCAATTCTATGATTAACATCATATTTAGCAAGCATTTTACGGAAAGCACCATGAATAAAGTGTGAACCACCATCAGTCATTAAATATCTAGGGACTCCAAACCTCGGAAAAATAACTTCCTTAAGCATTTTAATAGAAGTGTTATGATCAGCACTACTAGTTGGAATAGCTTCTACCCACTTAGTAACGTAATCAACAGCAACTAAAATATGTGTATCCATTAGAGGGCAGGAAAAGGTCCCATATAATCAAAGCCCCAAACATCAAATGGTTCAATAACAAGTGAATAATTCATAGGCATTTCTTGACGTCTACTAATATTACCAATTCTTTGACATTCATCACAAGATAAAACAAACTTACGGGCATCCTTGAAGAGAGTAGGCCAATAAAAACCAGATTGCAATACCTTATGTGCAGTTCTATCTCCAGCGTGGTGTCCTCCATAAGCTTCGGAGTGACACTTGCGTAGGATCTGTTCCTGTTCATGCTCAGGTACACAACGTCTAATAACACCATCTACTCCTTCTTTATAAAGATGTGGGTCATCCCAAAAGTAATGTCTCAAATCATAGAAGAACTTTTTCTTTTGTTGGTATGTGAAGCTAGGTGGTATAAATTTAGCAACAATATAATTAGCATAATCAGCATACCATGGAGTGCTACGAGAAGTACTTATGACATTTAATTGTTCATCAGGAAAGCTATCATCAATAGGTAGTGGGTCATCAAGAACATTCTCTAACCTAGATAAGTTGTCTGCAACTGGGTTCTCAGCTCCTTTTCTATCAACAATATGCAAATCAAATTCTTGCAGCAAGAGAACCCATCTAATAAGTCTAGGTTTAGCATCTTTCTTTTCCATAAGATATTTAATAGCAGCATGATCAGTGTGAATAGTTACTTTAGAATCAACAATATAAGGTCTGAACTTTATCACAAGCAAACACAACTGCTAAAAGTTCCTTTTTCGGTAGTAGCATAATTTCTTTGAGCATTGTCTAGAGTCTTACTAGCATAATGGATAACATTTAATTTCTTATCAACTCTTTGCCCTAGAACAGCACCTACAGCATAATCACTAGCATCACACATAATTTCAAAGGGTAAATTCCAATCAGGTGGCTGAACAATAGGTGCAGAGACTAATGCTTTCTTAAGTATTTCAAATGCTTCTACACAATCATCATCAAAGACAAATGGTATATCTTTTTGTAATAAATTAGTCAGAGGCCGAGAAATTTTTGAGAAGTCCTTAATGAACCTCCTATAAAATCCGGCGTGACCAAGGAAACTTCTTATACCTTTGATGTCCTTGGGACATGGCATCTTTTCAATAGCATCAACCTTGGCTTTATCAACTTCAATACCTCTTTCAGAAACTTTGTGCCCCAAGACAATACCTTCATTAACCATAAAGTGGCACTTTTCCCAATTCAAGACAAGATTAGTTTCTTCACATCTCTGCAAAACTCGATCAAGATTGCTGAAGCAATCATCAAAAGAAGATCCATAGACGGAGAAATTGTCCATGAAAACCTCACAAATCTTGTCACAAAAGTCAGAGAATATAGCCATCATGCATCTTTGAAAGGTAGCAGGTGCATTACATAAACCAAAAGCCATACGTCTATAAGCAAAAGTACCAAAAGGGCATGTAAAAGTAGTCTTTGATTGATCCTTGGCTGACACAAGTATTTGAGAGAAACCAGAATAACCATCTAGAAAGCAAAAATGTGTATGTTTGCATAATCTTTCTAGGCATTTGATCAATAAAAGGTAAGGGGTAAATGATCTTTCTTAGTGGCCTTATTTAATTTGCGGAAATTCAATTACCATTCCTATAACCTGTAATAATTCTTTGAGGAATCAATTCATCTTTATCATTAGGGACAATAGTAATCCTCCTTCTTAGGGAAATGGACAGGACTTACCCACTGACTATCAGCAACGGGATAAATTATACCTGCCTCCAGAAGCTTGAGTATTTCTTCCTTACCACTTCTTTCATTTTAGGATTCAAACGTCGTTGAGGATCACATACTGGTTTAGCATCCGCTTCCAAATTTATTTTATGCTGACATAGAGTGGGACTAATGCCCTTAAGATCATCAAGAGTATATCCAATAGCAGCACGGTGCTTCTTCAGAGTTTTCAATAATCTTTCTTCTTCATGCTCTGAAAGGTTAGCACTAATAATAACAGGATATATTTCTTTTCATCAAGATAAGCATACTTAAGATTATCAGGCAACGGTTTAAGCTCAAAACGGGATCACCCTTGGGTGGAGGAGGATCCCCTAGGATTTCAACAGGCAAATTGTGTTTCAGAATAGGTTCCTGTTTAAAGAATACTTCATCTATTTCCCTTCTTTCATTCATAAACATATCATTTTCATGGTCTAGCAAATAGTGTTCTAAAGGATCACTAGGAGGTAAGCAATAGAAGCAAGACCAATAATTTCATCCTTACTAGGTAAATTCTTCCTCACGATGTTGTTTACTAAATTTAGAGAAATTAAACTCATGAACCATATCATCCAAGCCAACAGTAACAACATTCTTTTTGCAGTCTATCGTAGCATTAACAGTATTCAAGAAGGGTCTACCAAAAATAATGGGACAAAAGCTATCTTGTGGAGAACCAAGAACAAGAAAGTCAGCGGATATTTGGTTTTCCCACACAAGACTTCAACATCTCTAACAATTCCCATTGCAGATATAGTATCTCTATTGGCAAGTTTAATTGTAACATCAATATCTTCTAACTCAGCAGGTGCGATATCATGCATAATTTCTTTATATAAGTCAATGGGTATAACACTAGCACTAGCACCCATATCACATAAGCCATGATAACAATGATCTCCTATTTTAACAGAAATAACAGGCACGCCTACCACAGGTCTATGTTTATCTCTATCACAGGGTTTAGCAATTCTAGCAGTTTCACCAGAGAATTCAATGACATGCCCATCAATATTATCAGACAAGAGATCTTTAACAATAGCAATATTAGGTTCTACTTTGACTTGCTCAGGAGGTGTATAAGTTCTAGTATTGCTTTTACGAACAACAGTTGAAGCTTTAGCATGATCCTTTACTCTAGCAGGGAAAGGTGGTTTCTCAACATAAGAGGTGGGAAACAATAGGATCATTATAAGTGATGTCTTTTCTTCAACTTTAATAGGTGCAGCTACTTTTACTTCTATGGGAGGATGATATTTAAACCACTTCTCCTTGGGGAGATCAACATAAGTAGCAAAAGATTCACAGAAAGAAGCTACTATCTCAGAGTCAAGTCCATATTTAGTGCTAAAGTTACGGAACATATCGGTATCCATAAAAGATTTAACACAATCAAACTTAGGTGTCATACCTGACTCCTTACCTTCGTCGAGGTCCCAATCTTTAGAGTTGCGTTTAATTCTATCCAATAAATTCCATCTGAATTCAATAGTCTTCCATCATAAAAGAGCCAGCACAAGAAGTATCGAGCATTGGTGCGATGTTATCAGAAAGCCGAGCATAAAAATTTTCTGGAGAATTGTCATTTTGAGAGGCTCATGATTGGGCATGAATATAACATTGATTTAAGCTCCCCCAAGCTTGAGCGATGCTTTCTCCTTCGCGAGGCCAAAAATTATATATATAATTGGCGATCACGATGAACAAGATGCATAGGGTAATACTTTGATGAAATTCCAATTTCATTCTTTTATAGTTCCCATTGAATCTCGTATCATCAACATAGCCTATACCATGTCGATGCGTCTCCCTCCAAGATAAAGGAAATCCTTCTTCTTAACAACATCATCGGGTAATACTGCAAGCTTAAATAATCCACAATATCATCCAATAGCGTAGATGCTCGTCAGGATGCTTTGTCCCATCTCCTGTAAAAGTATTAGCCAGCAGTTTTTCCATAATACTCGAAGGAAATGCAAAAGGAGTTTCATTTTCAATAGGTTCAGTAGGTTGAGGAGCAACTCTTTGCTCTACTGGACGGGGTGAAGATACCCCGAACAAGCCCCTTAGAGATTCAGTTTCCATATAACAAGTGACAGAAAATTTCAGCACACTATATAAAGTTTTTCCTTACCAAATTCCACCTACCAAAGGCGCTACACTCCCCGGCAACGGCGCCAGAAAAGAGTCTTGATGACCCACAAGTATAGGGGATCTATCATAGTCCTTTCGATAAGTAAGAGTGTCAAACCCAACGAGGAGTAGAAGGAAATGATAAGCGGTTTCCAGCAAGGTATTCTCTGCAAGTACTGAAATAAGTGGTAACAGATAGTTTTGTGATAGGTAAATTTGTAACGAGCAACAAGTAAAAAATAGATAAGGTGCAGCAAGGTGGCCCAATCCTTTTTGTAGCAAAGACAAGCCGGACAAATTCTTATATAAGGAAAAAGAGCTCCGAGGACACATGGGAATATTCGTCAAGCTAGTTCATCACGCTCATATGATTCGCGTTCGGTACTTTGATAATTTTATGTGGGGTGGACCGGTGCTTGGTGCTGATTCTTACTTGAACAAGCATCCCTTTATGATTAACCTCTATTGCAAGCATCCGCAACTACAACAAAAGTATTAAGGTAAACCTAACCATAGCATGAAACATATGGATCCAAATCAGCCCTTACGAAGCAACGCATAAACTAGGGTTTAAGCTTCTGTCACTCTAGCAACCCATCATCTACTTATTACTTCCCAATGCCTTCCTCTAGGCCCAAATAATGGTAAAGTGTTATGTAGTCGACATTCACATAACACCACTAGAGGTTAGACAACAAACATCTCATCAAAATATCAAACGAATACCAAATTCACATGACTACTAATAGCAAGACTTCTCCCGTGTCCTCAGGAACAAACGTAACTACTCACAAAGCATATTCATGTTCATAATCAGAGGGGTAATAGTATGCATAAAGGATCTGAACATTGATCTTCCACCAAGTAAACCAACTAGCTGTTGGAGAACGTAGTAATTTCAAAAAATTTCCTACGCACACGCAAGATCATGGTGATGCATAGCAACGAGAGGGGAGAGTGTGATCTACGTACCCTTGTAGATCGACAACAGAAGCGTTTGGTTGATGTAGTCGTACGTCTCCACGGCCCGACCGATCAAGCACCGAAACTACGGCACCTCCGAGTTCTAGCACACGTTCAGCTCGATGACGATCCCCGGACTCCGATCCAGCAAAGTGTCGGGGAAGAGTTCCGTCAGCACGACGGCGTGGTGACGATCTTGATGCACTACTGCTGTAGGGCTTCGCCTAAGCACCGCTACAATATTATCGAGGACTATGGTGGCTGGGGGCGCCGCACACGGCTAAGAATAAGATCACGTGGATCAACTTGTGTCTATGGGGTGCCCCTTGCCTCAGTATATAAAGGATGGAGGAGGAGGAGGCCGGCCAAGGCAATTGGTGCGCCAGGATGTGGAGTCCTACTAGGACTCCAAGTCCTAGTAGGAGTCCACCAAGAGGGGAGGAACGGAGAAGGAAGTGGAGGAGAAGGAGAGGTGGCCGGCCCCCTTTTCCCTAGTCCAATTCGACCAGAGGGGAGGGGGGGCGCAGCAGCCCCTTGGCCTTTCTCCTCTTCCCACTAAGCCCAATCAGGCCATTGCTCTCCCGGTAACTACCCGGTACTCCGAAAAATACCCGAAACCTTTCCGATGTCCGATATAGTCGTCCAATATATCGATCTTTACGTCTCGACCATTTCGAGACTCCTCGTCATGTCCCCGATCTCATCCGGGACTCCGAACTCCTTCGGTACATCAAAACTCATAAACTCATAATATAACTGTCATCGAAACCTTAAGCGTGCGGACCCTACGGGTTCGAGAACAATGTAGACATGACCGAGACACGTCTCGGGTCAATAACCAATAGCGGGACCTGGATGCCCATATTGGCTCCTACATATTCTACGAAGATCTTTATCGGTCAGACCGCATAACAACATACGTTGTTCCCTTTGTCATCGGTATGTTACTTGCCCGAGATTCGATCGTCGGTATCCATACCTAGTTCAATCTCGTTACCGGCAAGTCTCTTTACTCGTTCTGTAATACATCATCCCGCAACTAACTCATTAGTTGCAATGCTTGCAAGGCTTAAGTGATGTGCATTACCGAGAGGGCCCAGAGATACCTCTCCGACAATCGGAGTGACAAATCCTAATCTTCGAAATACGCCAACCCAACAAGTACTTTGGAGACACCTGTAGAGCACCTTTATAATCACCCAGTTACGTTGTGACGTTTGGTAGCACACAAAGTGTTCCTCCGGTAAACGGGAGTTGCATAATCTCATATCATCAGGAACATGTATAAGTCATTGAAGAAAGCAATAGCAACATACTAAACGATCAAGTGCTAAGCTAACGGAATGAGTCAAGTCAATCACATCATTCTCCTAATGATGTGATCCCGTTAATCAAATGACAACTCATGTCCATGGTTAGGAAACATAACCATCTTCGATTAACGAGCTAGTCAAGTAGAGGCATACTAGTGACACTCTGTTTGTCTATGTATTCACACATGTATTAGTTTTCCGGTTAATACAATTCTAGCATGAATAATAAACATTTATCATGAATAAGAAAATAAATAATAACTTTATTATTGCCTCTAGGCCATATTTCCTTCAGCTCCCACTTGCACTAGAGTCAATAATCTAGTTCACATCGCCATGTGATTTAACATCAATAGTTCACATCTTTATGTGATTGGTTCACATCTCCATGTGACTAACACCCAAAGGGTTTACTAGATTCAATAATCTAGTTCACATCGCTATGTGATTAAGACCCAAAAAGTGATCATGTTTTGCTTGTGAGAGAAGTTTAGTCAACGGGTCTGCCACATTCAGATCCGCATGTATTTTGCAAATTTCTATGTCAACAATGCTCTGCATGGAGCTACTCTAGCTAATTGCTCCCACTTTCAATATGTATCCAGATTGAGACTTAGAGTCATCTGGATCAGTGTCAAAACTTGCATCGACGTAACCCTTTACGACGAACCTTTTGTCACCTCCGTAATCGAGAAACATATCCTTATTCCAGTAAGGATAATTTTGACCGCTGTCCAGTGATCTACTCCTAGATCACTATTGTACTCCCTTGCCAAACTCAGTAGGTGTAGGGTATACAATAGATCTGGTACACAGCATGGCATACTTTATAGAACCTATGACCAAGGCATAGGGAATGACATTCATTCTCTTTCTATCTTCTGCCGTGGTCGGGCTTTGAGTCTTACTCAATTTCACACCTTGTAACATAGGCAAGAAACTCTTTCTTTGACTGTTCCATTTTGAACTACTTCAAAATCTTGTCAAGGTATGTATTTATTGAAAAAACTTATCAAGCGTCTTGATCTATCTCTATAGATCTTGATGCTCAATATGTAAGCACTTCACCGAGGTCTTTCTTTGAAAAACTCCTTTCAAACACTCCTTTATGCTTTGCAGAATAATTCTACATTATTTCCGATCAACAATATGTCATTCACATATACTTATCAGAAATGCTGTAGTGCTCCCACTCACTTTCTTGTAAATACAGGCTTCACCGCAAGTCTGTATAAAACTATATGCTTTGATCAACTTATCAAAGCGTATATTCCAACTCCGAGATGCTTACACCAGTCCATAGATGGATCGCTGGAGTTTGCACATTTTGTTAACACCTTTAGGATTGACAAAAACTTCTGGTTGCATCATATACAACTCTTCTTTAAGAAATCCATTAAGGATTGCAGTTTTGTTATCCATTTGCCAGATTTCATAAAATGCGGCAATTGCTAACATGATTCGGACAGATTAAGCATAGATACGAGTGAGAAACTCTCATCGTAGTCAACACCTTGAACTTGTCGAAAACCTTTTGCGACAATTCTAGCTTTGTAGATAGTAACACTACTATCAGCGTCCATCTTCCTCTTGAAGATCCATTTATTTTCTATGGCTTGCCGATCATCGGGCAAGTCAACCAAAGTCCATACTTTGTTCTCATACATGGATCCCATCTCAGATTTCATGGCCTCAAGCCATTTTGCGGAATCTGGGCTCATCATCGCTTCCTCATAGTTCGTAGGTTCGTCATGGTCTAGTAACATAACTTCCAGAACAAGATTACCGTACCACTCTGGTGCGGATCTCACTCTGGTTTACCTACGAGATTCGGTAGTAACTTGATCTGAAGTTACATGATCATCATCATTAGCTTCCTCACTAATTGGTGTAGTAGTCACAGGAACAGATTTCTGTGATGAACTACTTTCCAATAAGGGAGAAGGTACAATTACCTTATCAAGTTCTACTTTCCTCCCACTCACTTCTTTCGAGAGAAACTCCTTCTCTAGAAAGGATCCATTCTTAGCAACGAATGTCTTGCCTTCGGATCTGTGATAGAAGGTGTACCCAACTGTCTCCTTTGGGTATCCTATGAAGACATATTTCTCCGATTTGAGTTTGAGCTTATCGAGATGAAACTTTTTCACATAAGCATCGCAACTCCAAACTTTAAGAAACGACAGCTTAGGTTTCTTGCCAAACCATAGTTCACACGGTGTCGTCTCAACGGATTTAGATGGTGCCCTATTTAACGTGAATGCAGCTGTCTCTAATGCATAACCCCAAAACGATAGTGGTAGATCGGTAAGAGACATCATAGATCGCACTATATCTAATAAAGTACGGTTATGACGTTCGGACACACCATTACACTATGGTGTTCCAGGTGGCGTGAGTAGTGAAACTATTTCACATTGTTTTAATTGAAGCAAACTCGTAACTCAAATATTTTATGATTATGTGTATCACTATGATCGAGATCCAACGAACTATTTTCATTGGGTGTGTAACCATATAAGGTTTTATTCATGTAAACAGAACAACAATTTATTCTCTTACTTAAATGAATAACCGTATTACAATAAACATGATCAAATCATATTCATGCTCAACGTAAACACCAAATAACACTTATTTAGGTTCAACACTAATCCCGAATTTATAGGGAGTGTGCGATGATGATCATATCAATCTTGGAACCACTTCCAACACACATCGTCACTTCACCCTTAACTAGTCTCTGTTT
>NC_053023.1:525346551-525357940 GCF_003073215.2 Triticum urartu
CTAGACGGTTGGGTGATAGGAGATGCAATTCTATGATTAACATCATATTTAGCAAGCATTTTACGGAAAGCACCATGAATAAAGTGTAAACCACCATCAGTCATTAAATATCTAGGGACTCCAAACCTCAGAAAAATAACTTCCTTAAGCATTTTAATAGAAGTGTTATGATCAGCACTACTAGTTGTAATAGCTTCTATCCACTTAGTAACATAATCAACAGCAACTAAAATATGTGTGTATCCATTAGAGACAGGAAAAGGTCCCATATAATCAAAGCCCCAAACATCAAACGGTTCAATAACAAGTGAATAATTCATAGGCATTTCTTGACGTCTACTAATATTACCAATTCTTTGACATTCATCACAAGATAAGACAAACTTACGGGCATCCTTGAAGAGAGTAGGCCAATAAAAACCGGATTGCAATACCTTATGTGCAGTTCTATCTCCAGCGTGGTGTCCTCCATAAGCTTCGGAGTGACACTTGCGTAGGATCTGTTCCTGTTCATGCTCAGGTACACAACGTCTAATAACACCATCTACTCCTTCTTTATAAAGATGTGGGTCATCCCAAAAGTAATGTCACAAATCATAGAAAAACTTTTTCTTTTGCTGGTATGTGAAGCTAGGTGGTATAAACTTAGCAACAGTATAATTAGCATAATCAGCATACAAGGAGTACTACGAGAAGTTACTTATAACATTTAATTGTTCATCAGGAAAGCTATCATTAATAGGTAGTGGGTCATCAAGAACATTTCTAACCTAGACAAAGTTGTCTGCAACGGGGTTCTCAGCTCCTTTCTATCAACGATATGCAAATCAAATTCTTTAGCAGGAGAACCCATCTAATAAGTCTAGGTTTAGCATCTTTCTTTTCCATAAGATATTTAATAGCAGCATGATCAGTGTGAATGTTACTTTAGAATCAACAATATAGGGTCTGAACTTATCACAAGCAAATACAACTGCTAAAATCTCTTTTTCAGTAGTAGCCAAATTTTTTTGAGCATTGTCTAGAGTCTTACTAGCATAATGAATACCATTTAATTTCTTATCAACTCTTTGCCCTAGAACAGCACCTACAGCATAATCACTAGCATCACACATAATTTCAAAGGGTAAATTCAAATCAGGTGGCTGAACAACAGGTGCAGATACTAATGCTTTCTTAAGTGTTTCAAATGCTTCTACACAATCATCGTCAAAGACAAATGGTATATCTTTTTGCAATAAATTAGTCAGAGACCGAGAAATTTTTGAGAAGTCCTTAATGAACCTCCTATGAAATCCAGCATGACGAAGGAAACTTCTTATACCTTTGATGTACTTGGGACATGGCATAATAGCATCAACTTTGGCTTTATCAAGTTCAATACCTCTTTCGGAAACTTTGTGCCCCAAAACAATACCTTCATTAACCATAAAGTGGCACTTTTCTCAATTCAAGACAAGATTAGTTTCTTCACATCTCTACAAAACTCGATCAAGATTGCTCAAACAATCATCAAAAGAGGAACCATAGGCGGAAAAATCATCCATGAAAACCTCACAAATCTTTTCACAAAAGTCAGAGAATATAGCCATCATGCATCTTTGAAAGGTAGCAGGTGCATTACATAAACCAAAAGGCATACGTCTATAAGCAAAAGTACCAAAAGGGCATGTAAAAGTAGTTTTTGATTGATCTTTAGCCGACACAGGTATTTGAGAGAAACCAGAATAACCATCTAGAAAGCAGTAATGTGTATGTTTGCATAATCTTTCTAGCATTTGATCGATAAAAGGTAAGGCGTAATGATCTTTCTTAGTAGCCTTATTTAATTTGTGGAAATCAATTACCATCACATAACCTGTAATAATTCTTTGTGGGATCAACTCATCCTTATCATTAGGAACAACAGTAATACCTCCCTTCTTAGGGACACAATGGACAGGACTTACCCACTGACTATCAGCAACGGGATAAATTATACCTGCCTCCAGAAGCTTGAGTATTTCTTTTCTTACCACTTCTTTCATTTTAGGATTCAGACGTCGTTGAGGATCACGAACTGGTTTGGCATCTGCTTCCAAATTTATTTTATGTTGACATAGAGTGGGACTAATGCCCTTAAGATCATCAAGAGTATATCCAATAGCAGCACGATGCTTCTTCAGAGTTTTCAATAATCTTTCTTCTTCATGCTCTGAAAGGTTAGCACTAATAATAACAGGATATATCTTCTTTTCATCAGATAAGCATATTTAAGATTATCAGGCAACGGTTTAAGCTCAAACACGGGATCACCCTTGGGTGGAGGGGGATCCCCTAAAATTTCAATAGGTAAATTGTGTTGCAGAATAGGTTCCTGTTTAAAGAATACTTCATCTATTTCCCTTCTTTCATTCATGAACATATCATTTTCATGGTCTAGGAAATAGTGTTCTAAAGGATCACTAGGGGGTACAGCAATAGAAGCAAGACCAATAATATCATCCTTACTAGGCAATTCTTCCTCACAATGTTGTTTACTATATTTAGAGAAATTAAACTCATGAACCATATCATCCAAGCCAATAGTAACAACATTCTTTTCGCAATCTATCTTAGCATTATCAGTGTTCAAGAAGGGTCTACCAAATATAATGGGACAAAAGTTATCTTGCGGAGAACTGAGAACAAGAAAATCAGCAGGATATTTGGTTTTCCCACACAAGACTTCAACATATCTAACAATTCCCACTGGTGAAATAGTATCTCTTTTAGCAAGTTTAATTGTGACATCAATTTCTTCTAACTCAGTAGGTGCAATTTCATGCTTGATTTCTTTATACAAGTCATAAGGTATAACACTAGCACTAGCACCCATATCACATAAGCCATGATAACAATGATCTCCTATTTTAACAGAAATAACAGGCACGCCTACCACAGGTCTATGTTTATCTTTATCACAAGGCTTAGCAATTCTAGCAGTTTCACCATTGAACTGAATAACATGCCCATCAATATTATCAGACAAGAGATCTTTAACAATATCAATATTAGGTTCTACTTTAACTTGCTCAGGGGGTACATAAGTTCTGATATTTCTTTTACGAACAACAATTGAAGCTTTAGCATGATCCTTTACTCTAACAGGGAGAGGTGGTTTCTCAACATAAGAAGTAGGAACAATAGGATCATTATAAGTGACAGCCTTTTCTTCAACTTTAATAGGTGCAGCTACTTTTACTTCTATGGGAGGAGAATTGTTGGGTTTCGTAGTAATTTCAAAAAATTTCCTACGCACACGCAAGATCATGTGATGCATAGCAACGAGGGGGAGAGTGTTGTCTACGTACCCAACGCAGACCGACTGCGGAAGCGATGACACGACGTAGAGGAAGTAGTCGTACGTCTTCACGATCCAACCGATCAAGCACCGAAACTACGGCACCTCCGAGTTCGAGCACACGTTCAGCTCGATGACGATCCCCGGACTCCGATCCAGCAAAGTGTCGGGGAAGAGTTCCGTCAGCACGACGGCGTGGTGACGATCTTGATGAACTACAGCAGCAGGGCTTCGCCTAAACTCCGCTACAGTATTATCGAGGTATATGGTGGCAGGGGGCACCGCACACGGCTAAGGAATAGATCACGTGGATCAACTTGTGTGTCTAGAGGTGTCCCCTGCCTCCGTATATAAAGGAGCCAAGGGAGGGCTGGCCGGCCAAGGAGGGAGGCGCAGGAGAGTCCTACTCCCTCTGGGAGTAGGATTCCTCCCCCCAATCCTAGTCCAACTAGGATTCCTCGGAGGGGAAGGGAGAGAGGGGGGCCGGCCACCTTCTCCTAGTCCTAATAGGACTAGGGGAGGGGGAAGTGGCGCAGCCACCTTGGGCTGCCCCTTTCTCCTTTCCACTAAGGCCCATGTAGGCCCAATAACCCCCGGGGGGGGGGGGGGGTCCGGGAACCCCCCCCCCCCCCCCCCCCCCCCCCCCCGGTACTCCGGTAAAATGCCGATTTCACCCGGAACGATTCCGATGTCCAAAGATAGGCTTCCAATATATCGATATTTATGTCTCGACCATTTCGAGACTCCTCGTCATGTCCGTGATCACATCCGGGACTCCGAACAACCTTCGGTACATCAAAATACATAAACTCATAAAGAAACTATCATCGTAACTTTAAGCGTGCGGACCCTACGGTTCGAGAACAATGTAGACATGACCGAGACACGTCTCCGGTCAATAACCAATAGCGGGACCTGGATGCCCATATTGGCTCCTACATATTCTACGAAGATCTTTATCGGTCAGACCGCATAACTACATACATTGTTCCCTTTGTCATCGGTATGTTACTTGCCCGAGATTCGATCGTCGGTATCCAATACCTAGTTCAATCTCGTTACCGGCAAGTCTCTTTACTCGTTCCGTAATACATCATCTCACAACTAACACATTAGATGCAATGCTTGCAAGGCTTATGTGATGTGCATTACTGAGAGGGCCCAAAGATACCTCTCCGACAAACGGAGAGACAAATCCTAATCTTGAAATACGTCAACCCAACATGTACCTTTGGAGACACCTGTAGAGCTCCTTTATAATCACCCAGTTACGTTGTGACGTTTGGTATCACATAAAGTGTTCCTCCGGTAAACGGGAGTTGCATAATCTCATAGTCATAGGAACATCTATAAGTCATGAAGAAAGCAATAGCAACATACTAAATGATCGGGTGCTAAGCTAATGGAATGGGTCATGTCAATCAGATCATTCAACTAATGATGTGATCCCGTTATTAAAAATAACAACTCTTTTGTTCATGGTGGAGTAACATAACCATCTTGAACATACCGATTAACGAGCTAGTCAAGTAGAGGCATACTAGTGACACTCTGTTTGTCTATGTATTCACACATGTATTATGTTTCCGGTTAATACAATTCTAGCATGAATAATAAACATTTATCATGATATAAGGAAATAAATAATAACTTTATTATTGCCTCTAGGGCATATTTCCTTCAGTCTCCCACTTGCACTAGAGTCAATAATCTAGATTACACTGTAATGATTCTAACACCCATGGAGCTTTGGTGCTGATCATGTTTTGCTCGTGGAAGAGGCTTAGTCAACGGGTCTGCAACATTCAGATCCGTATGTATCTTGCAAATCTCTATGTCTCCCACCTGGACTAGATCCCGGATGGAATTGAAGCGTCTCTTGATGTGTTTGGTCCTTTTGAATCTGGATTCCTTTGCCAAGGCAATTGCACCAGTATTGTCACAAAAGATTTTCATTGGACCCGATGCACTAGGTATGACACCTAGATCGGATATGAACTCCTTCATCCAGACTCCTTCGTTCGCTGCTTCCGAAGCAGCTATGTACTCCGCTTCACATGTAGATCCCGCTACGACGCTTTGTTTAGAACTGCACCAACTGACAGCTCCACCGTTTAATGTAAACACGTATCCGGTTTGCGATTTAGAATCGTCCGGATCAGTGTCAAAGCTTGCATCAACGTAACCTTTTACGGTGAGCTCTTTGTCACCTCCATATACGAGAAACATATCCTTAGTCCTTTTCAGGTATTTCAGGATGTTCTTGACCGCTGTCCAGTGATCCACTCCTGGATTACTTTGGTACCTCCCTGCTAAACTTATAGCAAGGCACACATCAGGTCTGGTACACAGCATTGCATACATGATAGAGCCTATGGCTGAAGCATAGGGAACATCTTTCATTTTCTCTCTATCTTCTGCAGTGGTCGGGCATTGAGTCTGACTCAACTTCACACCTTGTAACACAGGCAAGAACCCTTTCTTTGCTTGATCCATTTTGAACTTTTTCAAAATCTTGTCAAGGTATGTGCTTTGTGAAAGTCCAATTAAGCGTCTTGATCTATCTCTATAGATCTTAATGCCTAATATGTAAGCAGCTTCACCGAGGTCTTTCATTGAAAAACTTATTCAAGTATCCCTTTATGCTATCCAGAAATTCTATATCATTTCCAATCAGCAATATGTCATCCACATATAATATCAGAAATGCTACAGAGCTCCCACTCACTTTCTTGTAAATACAGGCTTCTCCGAAAGTCTGTATAAAACCAAATGCTTTGATCACACTATCAAAAGCGTTTATTCCAACTCCGAGAGGCTTGCACCAGTCCATAAATGGATCGCTGGAGCTTGCACACTTTGTTAGCTCCCTTTGGATCGACAAAACCTTCCGGTTGCATCATATACAACTCTTCTTCTCAGAAATCCATTCAGGAATGTGCAAATCCAAATGCAGTTTTGACATCCATTATCTGCCAAATTTCATAATCATAAAATGCGGCAATTGCTAACATGATTCGGACAGACTTAAGCATCGCTACGGGTGAGAAGGTCTCATCGTAGTCAACCCCTTGAACTTGTCGAAAACCTTTTGCGACAAGTCGAGCTTTGTAGACAGTAACATTACCGTCAGCGTCAGTCTTCTTCTTGAAGATCCATTTATTCTCAATTGCTTGCCGATCATCGGGCAAGTCAACCAAAGTCCATACTTTGTTCTCATACATGGATCCCATCTCAGATTTCATGGCTTCAAGCCACTTTGCGGAATCTGGGCTCACCATCGCTTCTTCATAGTTCGTAGGTTCATCATGATCTAGTAGCATGACTTCCAGAACAGGATTACCGTACCACTCTGGTGCGGATCTCGCTCTGGTCGATCTACGAGGTTCAGTAGTATCTTGACCTGAAGTTTCATGATCAACATCATTAGCTTCCTCACTAATTGGTATAGATGTCGCAGAAACAGTTTTCTGTGATGTACTATTTTCCAATAAGGGAGCAGGTACAGTTACCTCGTCAAGTTCTACTTTCCTCCCACTCACTTCTTTCGAGAGAAACTCCTTCTCTAGAAAGGATCCATTCTTAGCAACGAATGTCTTGCCTTCGGATCTGTGATAGAAGGTGTACCCAACAGTCTCCTTTGGGTATCCTATGAAGACACATTTCTCCGATTTGGGTTCGAGCTTATCAGGTTGAAGCTTTTTCACATAAGCATCGCAGCCCCAAACTTTAAGAAACGACAACTTTGGTTTCTTGCCAAACCATAGTTCATAAGGCGTCGTCTCAACGGATTTTGATGGTGCCCTATTTAACGTGAATGTGGCCGTCTCTAAAGCATAACCCCAAAACGATAGCGGTAAATCAGTAAGAGACATCATAGATCGCACCATATCTAGTAAAGTACGATTACGACGTTCGGACACACCATTACGCTGTGGTGTTCCGGGTGGCGTGAGTTGCGAAACTATTCCACAATTTTTCAAATGTACACCAAACTCGTAACTCAAATATTCTCCTCCACGATCAGATCGTAGAAACTTTATTTTCTTGTTACGATGATTTTCAACTTCACTCTGAAATTCTTTGAACTTTTCAAATGTTTCAGACTTATGTTTCATTAAGTAGATATACCCATATCTGCTTAAATCATCTGTGAAGGTGAGAAAATAACGATATCCGCCACGAGCCTCAATATTCATCGGACCACATACATCTGTATGTATGATTTCCAACAAATCTGTTGCTCTCTCCATAGTACCGGAGAACGGTGTTTTAGTCATCTTGCCCATGAGGCACGGTTCGCAAGTACCAAGTGATTCATAATCAAGTGGTTCCAAAAGTCCATCAGTATGGAGTTTCTTCATGCGCTTTATACCGATATGACCTAAACGACAGTGCCACAAATAAGTTGCACTTTCATTATCAACTCTGCATCTTTTGGCTTCAACATTATGAATATGTGTATTACTACTATCGAGATTCAATAAGAATAGACCACTCTTCAAGGGTGCATGACCATAAAAGATATTACTCATATAAATAGAACAACCATTATTCTCTGATTTAAATGAATAACCGTCTCGCATTAAACAAGATCCAGATATAATGTTCATGCTCAACGCTGGCACCAAATAACAATTATTTAGGTCTAATATTAATCCCGAAGGTAGATGTAGAGGTAGCGTGCCGACCGCGATCACATCGACTTTGGAACCGTTTCCCACGCGCATCGTCACCTCGTCCTTTGCCAGTGCCCGCTTATTCCGTAGTCCCTGTTTCGAGTTGCAAATATTAGCAACAGAACCAGTATCAAATACCCAGGTGCTACTGCGAGCTCTAGTAAGGTACACATCAATAACATGTATATCACATATACCTTTGTTCACCTTGCCATCCTTCTTATCCGCCAAATACTTGGGGCAGTTCCGCTTCCAGTGACCAGTCTGCTTGCAGTAGAAGCACTCAGTTTCAGGCTTAGGTCCAGACTTGGGTTTCTTCTCCTGAGCAGCAACTTGCTTGCTGTTCTTCTTGAAGTTCCCCTTCTTCTTCCCTTTGCCCTTTTTCTTGAAACTAGTGGTCTTGTTAACCATCAACACTTGATGCTCCTTCTTGATTTCTACCTCCGCAGCTTTCAGCATTGCGAAGAGCTCGGGAATAGTCTTGTTCATCCCTTGCATATTATAGTTCATCACGAAGCTCTTGTAGCTTGGTGGCAGTGATTGGAGATTCTGTCAATGACGCAATCATCTGGAAGATTAACTCCCAATTGAATCAAGTGATTATTATACCCAGACATTTTGAGTATATGCTCACTGACAGAACTGTTCTCCTCCATCTTGCAGCTATAGAACTTATTGGAGACTTCATATCTCTCAATCCGGGCATTTGCTTGAAATATTAACTTCAACTCCTGGAACATCTCATATGCTCCATGACGTTCAAAACGTCGTTGAAGTCCCGATTCTAAGCCGTAAAGCATGGCACACTGAACTATCGAGTAGTCATCAGCTTTGCTCTGCCAGACGTTCATAACATCTGGTGTTGCTCCAGCAGGCCTGGCACCCAGCGGTGCTTCGCAGGACGTAATTCTTCTGTGCAGCAATGAGGATAATCCTCAAGTTACGGACCCAGTCCGTGTAATTGCTACCATCATCTTTCAACTTTGCTTTCTCAAGGAACGCATTAAAATTCAACGGAACAACAGCACGAGCCATCTATCTACAATCAACATAAACAAGCAAGATACTATCAGGTACTAAGTTCATGATAAATTTAAGTTCAATTAATCATATTACTTAAAGAACTCCCACTTAGATAGACATCCCTCTAATCTTCTAAGTGATTACGTGATCCAAATCAACTAAACCATAACCGATCATAACGTGAGATGGAGTAGTTTTCAATGGTGAACATCGTTTATGTTGATCATATCTACTATATGATTCACGCTCGACCTTTCGGTCTCCGTGTTCCGAGGCCATATCTGCATATGCTAGGCTCGTCAAGTTTAACCTGAGTATTCTGCTTGTGCAAAACTGGCTTGCACCCGTTGTAGATGGACGTAGAGCTTATCACACCCGATCATCACGTGGTGTCTGGGCACGACGAACTTTGGCAACGGTGCATACTCAGGGAGAACACTTCTTGATAATTTAGTGAGAGATCATCTTATAATGCTACAGCTTGTCCAATCAAAGCAAGATAAGATGCATAAAAAGATGATAAACATCACATGCAATCAATATAAGTGATATGATATGGCCATCATCATCTTGTGCTTGTGATCTCCATCTCCGAAGCACCGTCATGATCACCATGACATCGTCACCGGCGCGACACCTTGATCTCCATCGTAGCATCGTTGTCGTCTCGCCAATCTTATGCTTCCACGACTATCACTACCGCTTAGTGATAAAGTAAAGCATTACAGCGATTGCATTGCATACAATAAAGCGACAACCATATGGCTCCTGCCAGTTGCCGATAACTCGGTTACAAAACATGATCATCTCATACAATAAAATTTAGCATCATGTCTTGACCATATCACATCACAAAATGCCCTGCAAAAACAAGTTAGACGTCCTCTACTTTGTTGTTGCAAGTTTTACGTGGCTGCTACGGGCTTAAGCAAGAACCAATCTTACCTACGCATCAAAACCACAACGATAGTTTGTCAAGTTGGTGCTGTTTTAACCTTCGCAAGGACCGGGCGTAGCCACACTCGGTTCAACTAAAGTTGGAGAGAACTAGTCGCCCGCAAGCCACCTATGTGCAAAGCACGTCGGGGGAACCGGTCTCGCGTAAGCGTACGCGTAATGTTGGTCCGGGTCGTCTCGTCCAACAATACCGCCGAACCAAAGTATGACATGCTGGTAGGCAGTATGACTTATATCGCCCACAACTCACTTGTGTTCTACTCGTGCATATAACATCAACATAAATAACCTAGGCTCTGATACCACTGTTGGGTTTCGTAGTAATTTCAAAAAAATTCCTACGCACACGCAAGATCATGTGATGCATAGCAACGAGAGGGGAGAGTGTTGTCTACGTACCCACGCAGACCGACTGCGGAAGCGCTGACACAACGTAGAGGAAGTAGTCGTACGTCTTCACGATCCAACCGATCAAGCACCGAAACTACGGCACCTCCGAGTTCGTAGCACACGTTTCAGCTCGATGACGATCCCCGGACTCCGATCCAGCAAAGTGTCGGGGAAGAGTTCCGTCAGCACGACGGCGTGGTGACGATCTTGATGTACTATAGCAGCAGCTTCGGCTAAACTCGCTTACAAGACGGCCGCTACAAGTATTATCGAGGTACTATGGTGGCTAGGGGGCACCGCACACGGCTAAGGAATAGATCCACGGTGGATCAACTTGTGTGTTTCTGGGGTGCCTGCTCCAGTAGCCTCATATAAATGGAGCCAGAGGGGGAGGGGGCGCCGGCGCAAGGAGGAGGGCGCAGGAGGAGTCCTACTCCTTCCGGGAGTAGGACTCCCCCCCCAATCCTAGTTGGACTAGGATTCCCCGAGGGGGAAAGAGGGAGAGGGGGGCCGGCCACCTTCTCCTAGTCCTAATAGGACTAGGGGAGGGGGGAGGTGCGCAGCCACCTTGGGCTGCCCCTTTCTCCTTTCCACTAAAGCCCATTAAGGCCCATATGGCTCCCGGGGGGTTCCGGTAACCTCCCGGTACTCCGGTAAAATCCCGATTTCACCCGGAACACTTCCGATATCCAAACATAGGCTTCCAATATATCAATCTTTAGTCTCGACCATTTCGAGACTCCTCGTCATGTCCGTGATCACATCCGGGACTCCGAACAACCTTCGGTACATCAAAAATGCATAAACTCATAATATAACTGTCATCGTAACCTTAAGCGTGCGGACCCTACGGGTTCGAGAACAATGTAGACATGACCGAGACACGTCTCCGGTCAATAACCAATAGCGGGACCTGGATGCCCATATTGGCTCCTACATATTCTACGAAGATCTTTATCGGTCAGACCGCATAACAACATACGTTGTTCCCTTTGTCATCGGTATGTTACTTGCCCGA
>NC_053023.1:525358940-525370354 GCF_003073215.2 Triticum urartu
CGACCAATATCGAAGAGACCATACCGGATGCCCGCAAATGATCTGGAGGAGATTAAGAAACATTAAGGAGTTATTGGAGAAAGGTTACATTCAACGAAGTTCGTCACCATGGGGAGCCCCAGTGCTCTTGGTTGAGAAGAAGGATGGATCTTTGAGAATGGTTGTTGATTATCGTGCATTGAATGAAGTGACGATCAAGAACAAGTACCCACTACCGATGATCAATGATTTGTTTGACCAGCTGCAAGGAGCTAAAGTATTCTCCAAGATCGATCTGCGATCAGGATACCACCAGCTGAAGATCCGAGAAAGGATATACCTAAGACAGCCTTCACCACAAGGTACGGGCTATATGAGTACACGGTTATGTCATTTGGATTGACTAATGCCCCTGCCTATTTCATGAGTATGATGAATAAGGTGTTCATGGAGTTCTTGGATAAGTTTGTTGTGGTGTTCATTGATGATATTTTGGTATACTCGAAAGAATGAAGAGGAGCACAAGGAGCATTTGCATTTAGTTCTCGAGAAGCTCAGGGAACATCAGTTGTATGCCAAGTTCAGCAAATGTGAGTTTTGGTTGAAGGAAGTTGGATTCCTTGGACATGTTATATCAGGAGAAGGTATAGCAGTAGACCCTACCAAGGTTCAGTCAGTCACTGAGTGGTTGGCTAGCACCACCTCAGTGGGAAGAGATCCGCAGTTTTCTTGGACTCGGGGATACTATCGGAGATTCATTGAGAATTTCTCTAAGATTGCGAAGCCCATGACGGAGTTGTTGAAGAAGGACACCAAGTTCAAATGGACAGATGAATGTGAGGCAAGTTTTCAGGAGTTGAAGAAACGTTTGGTTACAGCCCCAGTGCTGATTCTGCCGATATACGCAAGGATTTCCAAGTGTATTGTGACACATCTCGCTTAGGACTTGGAGGTGTACTTATGCAAGACGGAAGAGTTGTTTCATATGCCTCACGTCAGCTTCGACCGCATGAGTTGAATTATTGCCACACATGATTTGGAGTTAGCAGCTGTAGTGCATGCGCTCAAGACCTGGAGACATTTTCTTATTGGAAATCATTGTGATGTGTACACGGATCATAAGAGTTTGAAGTACATTTTCACACAGAAGGAGTTGAATCTCAGGCAAAGGAGATGGTTGGAGCTTATAAAGGATTATGATATGAAGTTGCACTATCATCCAGGCAAGGCCAATGTCGTAGCAGACGCTTTGAGCCGGAAGAGTTATGCCAATACCCTCGTAAGCGGAGGATTGCCAAAGGAGTTAGCCGAAGATCTCAGGGAGCTGTTTGGAGATAGTCCCTAGAGGTTTTGTTGCAGCATTGGAGGTTCAGTCAACATTATTGGGAAAGATTCGAGAAGCTCAGAAGGATGACAAAGAAATTGCCGAGATAAAGGAGAAGATGAGCAAAGGAAAAGCCAAAGGTTTTCGTGAGGATGAGCACGACACCTTGTGGTTTGAGGACCGTGTTTATGTACCCAATAATGCAGAGATCAGGAAGTTGATACTCAGGAAGCTCATGACTCGCCATACTCGATACACCCCGGAAACACCAAGATGTATTTGGATTTGAAGGAGCGTTTCTGGTGGACTGGAATGAAGAAGGATATTGCCGAGTATGTAGCCGTATGTGATGTATGTCAGAGAGAAGTGGCAGAACATCAGAAGCCAGCAGGATTACTGCAGCCTATGCCGATACCCGAATGGAAGTGGGACAAGCTTGGCATGGATTTTATCACCGGATTACCCAGGACCCGATATATGATTCTATCTGGTAGTAGTGGATCGTTGACCAAAGTGCTCACTTTATCCCAGTGAAAACCACTCATACAAGTGTGAAGTTGGCCAAGATATATATGACCAGGATCGTATGTCTGCATGGAGTTCCGAGGACCATCGTATCAGATAGAGGAACACAGTTCACTTCAAAGTTTTGGCATCAGTTACACCAGACTTTGGGACTAGTTGAGTTTAGTACAACATTTCATCCGCAGACAGATGGACAGACCGAGAGAGTCAATCAGATTCTGGAGGACATGTTGAGAGCTTGTGCGCTAGATTATGGATCTAGTTGGGATGATAATTTGCCCTACGCAGAGTTCTCTTACAACAACAGTTATCAAGCCAGTCTGAAGATGCACCTTTCGAAGCTTTGTATGGAAGAAGGTGCAGGACACCATTGATGTGGGATGAAGTTGGAGACCGTCAGTTGTTTGGACCAGATTTGATAAAGAGTCAGAAGAGAAGGTTAAGTTGATTCGAGATAGACTGAAGGTAGCTCAGTCCAGGCAGAAGAGTTATGCATACTCAAAACGCAAGGAGGTGAAGGAAATATGCCCTAGAGGCAATAATAATGTTATTATTTTATTTCCTTATATCATGATAAATGTTTATTATTCATGCTAGAATTGTATTATCCGGAAACATAATACTTGTGTGAATACATAGACAAACTAAACGTCACTAGTATGCCTCTACTTGACTAGCTCATTAATCAAAGATGGTTATGTTTCCTAACCATAGACATGTGTTGTCATTTGATTAACGGGATCACATTATTAGGAGAATGATGTGATTGACATGACCCATTCCATTAGCTTAGCACCCGATCGTTTAGTATGTTGCTATTGCTTTCTTCATGACTTATACATGTTCCTATGACTATGAGATTATGCAACTCCCGTTTGCCGGAGGAACACTTTGTGTGCTACCAAACGTCACAACATAACTGGGTGATTATAAAGGTGCTCTACAGGTGTCTCCAAAGGTACATGTTGGGTTGGCGTATTTCGAGATTAGGATTTGTCACTCCGATTGTCGGAGAGGTATCTCTGGGCCCTCTCGGTAATGCACATCACCTAAGCCTTGCAAGCATTGCAACTAATGAGTTAGTTGCGAGATGATGTATTACGGAACGAGTAAAGAGACTTGCCAGCAACGAGATTGAACTAGGTATTGAGATACCGACGATCGAATCTCGGGCAAGTAACATATCGATGACAAAGGGAACAACGTATGTTGTTATGCGGTCTGACCGATAAAGATCTTCGTAGAATATGTGGGAGCCAATATGAGCATCCAGGTTCCGCTATTGGTTATTGACCGGAGACGTGTCTCGGTCATGTCTACATTGTTCTCGAACCCGTAGGGTCCGCACGCTTAAGGTTTCGATGACAGTTATATTATGAGTTTATGTTTTGATGTACCGAAGTTGTTCGGAGTCCCGGATATGATCACGGACATAACGAGGAGTCTCGAAATGGTCGAGACATAAAGATTGATATATTGGACGGCTATATTCGGACACCGGAAGTGTTCCGGGGAAGTTTCGGATAAAACCGGAGTACCGGGGGGTTACCGGAACCCCCCGGGGGGTTAATGGGCCTCATGGGCCTAAAGTGGAGAAGAGGAGGGGCGCCAGGGCAGGCCGCGCGCCCCCTCTCCCCCTAGTCCGAATTGGACAAGGAGGGAGGGGCGGCGCCCCCCCTTTCCTTCCTCTCCTCTCTCCCTTCCTTCCCCCTCTCCTACTTGGACAAGGAAAAGGAGGGAGTCCTACTCCCGGTAGGAGTAGGACTCCTCCCTGGCGCGCCTCATCATGGCCGGCCGCCCCTCCCCCTTGCTCCTTTATATACGGGGGCAGGGGCACCTCTAGACACAACAATTGATCCTTGAGATCTCTTAGCCGTGTGCGGTGCCCCCCTCCACCATAATCCTCGATAATATTGTAGCGGTGCTTAGGCGAAGCCCTGCGACGGTAGAACATCAAGATCGTCACCACGCCGTCGTGCTGACGGAACTCTTCCCCGACACTTTGCTGGATCGGAGTCCGGGGATCGTCATCGAGCTGAACGTGTGCTAGAACTCGGAGGTGCCGTAGTTTCGGTGCTTGATCGGTCGGGCCGTGAAGACGTACGACTACATCAACCGCGTTGTTCATAACGCTTCCGCTTTCGGTCTACGGGGTACGTAGACAACACTCTCCCCTCTCGTTGCTATGCATCACCATGATCTTGCGTGTGCGTAGGAAAATTTTGAAATTACTACGTTCCCCAACAGTGGCATCCGAGCCAGGTTTTATGTGTTGATGTTATATGCACGAGTAGAACACAAGTGAGTTGTGGGCGATATAAGTCATACTGCTTACCAGCATGTCATACTTTGGTTCGGCGGTATTGTTGGATGAAGCGGCCCGGACCGACATTTACGCCGTACGCTTACGCGGAGACTGGTTCTACCGACGTGCTTGCACACAGGGTGGCTGGCGGGGTGTTAGTCTCCAACTTTAAGTTTGAACGAGTTGGCTACGCCCGGTCCTTGCGAAGGTTTTAAAACAGCACCACTTGACAAACTATCGTTGTGTTTTGATGCGTAGGTAAGATTGGTTTCTTGCTTAAGCCCGTAGTAGCCACGCAAACTGCAACAAACACAAAGTAGAGGACGTCCTAACTTGTTTTTGCAGGGCATGTTGTTATGTGATATGGTCAAGACATGATGCTTAATTATTGTATTGAGATGATCATGTTTTGTAACCGAGTTATCGGCAACTGGCAGGAGCCATATGGTTGTCGCTTTATTGTATGCAATGCAATGCGCTATAATGCTTTACTTTATCACTAAAGCGTAGCGATAGTCGAAGCATTAAGATTGGGCGAGACGACCAGCGATGCTGCGATGGAGATCAAGGTGTCGCCGCTGCGTGGTGAACGATTGGGTGGATCACAAGCACAAGAAGATGATGGCCATATCATATCACTTATATTGATTGCATGTGATGTTTATCTTTATGCATCTTATCTTGCTTTGATTGACGGCTAAGCATTATAAGGATGATCCCTCACTTAATTATCATAGTAGTGTTCTCCCTGAGTATGCATCGTTGCCAAAGTTCTTCGTGCTCAGATACCACAATGATGATCGGGTGTGATAGCTCTACGTATCACAACGGTGCAAAACACGTTTTGCACACGCAGAATACTCAGGTTAAGGTTGACGAGGCCTAACATATAACAGATTATGGCCTCGGAACACGGGAGACCGAAAGGTCGAGCCGTTGAAATCATATAGTAGATATGATCAACATAGTGATGTTCACCATGAAACTACTCCATTCACGTGATGATCGGAGGTTTAGTGATTTGGATCACGTGATCACTTAGAGGATTAGAGGGATGTCTTCTAAGTGGGAGTTCTTTAGTAATATGATTAATTGAACTTAAATTTATTCATGAACTTTAGTACCTGATAGTATCTGCTTGTTTATTGTTTGGTTGTAGATAGATGGCCCGTGATGTTGTTTCGTTGAATTTAATGCGTTCCTTGAGGAAAAGGCAAAAGTGAAAGATGATGGTAGAATTACACGGACTGGCCGTACTTGTTATCATCATTGTGCTGCACAGAAGAATTACGTCCTAGAAAGCCACCGCTAGGTGCCAGGCCTGCTGCTGATGCAACTGACGACGTTAAGAGAACTCTGGGCAGAGCAAAGCTGATGACTACTTGATAGTTCAATGTGCATGGCTTTACGCTTAGAATCGGGTCTTCAACGACGTTTTGAACGTCATGGAGCATATGAGATGTCCAGGATTTTTATATTTCAAGCAATGCCCGGATAGAGTAGTCTCCTATAAGTTCTATAGCTGCAAGATTGGAGGGAGAATAGTTCTGTCAGTGAGCCATATACCTCAAAATGTCTGTGGGTATAATAATCACTTGATCAATTCGGAGTTAACCTTCCAGAATGATTGCGTCATTTGACAGAATTCTCCAATCCACTCCAACCTAGCTACAAGAGCTTCGTTGATGAACTATAATATGCAAGGGATGGATAAACACAATTCCCGAGCTCTTCGCATGCTGAAAGCTGCGGAGGTAGAAATCAAGAAGGAGCATCAAGTGTTGATGGTTAACAAGACCACCTTCAGAAAAAGGGCAAGGGAAAGAAGAAGGGGAACTCAAGAAAGACAGCAAGCAAGTTGCTGCTCAAGGAAGGAAAACCCAAATCTGGACCTAAGCCTGAACTGAGTGCTTTTACTTGCCAAGCGCAGACTGGTCACTGAAGCGGAACTGCCCCCAAGTATTTGGCGGATAAGGAAGGATGGCAAAGGTGAACAAAGGTATATGTGATATACATGTTATTGATGTGTACCTTATTAATGCTCGCAGTAGCACCTGGGTATTTGATACTTGTTCTGTTGCTAATATTTGCAACTCGAAACAGGGACTACGGATTAGCGAAGATTGGCTAAGGAGGTTGACGATGCGCGTGGGAAATGGTTCAAAGTCGATGTTGATAGCGGTCGGCACGCTTACCTCTACATTCTTACCTTCGGATTAGTTATTAGACCTAAATAATTGTTATTTGGTGACAGCGTTTGAGCATGAAACATTATTATCTGGATCTTGGTTTGATGCGAGACGGGTTATTCATTTAAATTATGAGAATAATGTTGTTCTATTTATGAGAGTAATATCTTTTAATGGTCATGCACCCTTGAAGAATGGTCTATTCTTATTAAATCTCGATAGTAGTGACACACATATTCATAATGTTGAAACCAAAAAGATGCAGAGTTGATAATGATAGTGCAACTTATTTGTGGCACTGCCGTTTGGGTCATATCGGTGTAAAAGCGCATGAAGAAACTCCATACTGAATGGGGCTTTTTGAACCAACTTGATTATGAATCCACTTGGGTACTTGCGAACCGTGCCTTATGGGCAAGATGACCAAACACGTTCTCCGGTACTATGGAGAGAGCAAACAGATGTTGGAAATCATACATACATATGTATTGCGGTCCGATGGATGTTGAAGCTCATGGCGGGATATCGTTATTTTCTCACCCTTCACAGAATGACTTAAGAAAGATATGGGTATATCTACTTAATGAACATAAGTCTGAAACAATTTGGAAAGTTCAAAGAATTTCAGAGTGAAGTTTGAAAATCATCGTAACAAGAAAATAAAGTTTCTACGATCTGATCATGGAGGAGAATATTTGAGTTACGAGTTTGGTGTATATTTGAAACAATGCGGAATAGTTTTCGCAACTCACGCCACCCGGAACACCACAACATAATGGTGGTGTCCGACGTCGTAATCGTACTTACTTGATATGGTTGCGATCCTATGATGTCTCTTACTGATTTACCCGCTATCGTTTTGGGGTGGGGTTATGCTTTAGAGACGGCCGCATTCACGTTAAATAGGGCACCATCGAAATCCGTTGAGACGACCGCCTTATGAACTATGGTTTGGCAAGAAACCAAGTTGTCGTTTCTTAAAGTTTGGGGTTGTGAATGGCTTATGTGAAAAAGTTTCAACCTGATAAGCTCGAACCCAAATCGGAGGAAATGTGTCTTCATAGGATATCCAAAGGAAACTATTGGGTACACCTCTATCACAGATCCGAAGGCAAGACTTTTGTTTGCTAAAATTCGGAAACTTCTAGAGAAGGAAGTTTCTCAAAAGAAGTGAGTGGGAGGAAAGTAGAAACTTGATGAGGTAACTGTACCTGCTCCCTTATTGGAAGTTAGTACATCACAGAAACCGGTTTCTGTGACACCTACACCGATTAGTGAGGAGCTAGTGATGATGATCATGAAACTTAGGAACAAGTTTACTACCGAACCTCGTAAGATCAACCAGAATAAGATCCGCACCAGAGTGGTATGGTAATCCTGTTTTGGAAGTCATGCTACTAGATCATTGATGAACCTACAAACTATGAAGAAGTGGTGAGGCCCAGATTCCAAAATGGCTTGAAGCCATGAAATCTGAGATGGGATCCATGGTATGAGAACAAAGGTGTGGACTTTGGTTGACTTGCCCAATGATCGGCAAGAAATTGAGAATAAATGGATTTTTCTAGAAAAGACTGACGCTGACCGTAATGTTACTGTCTACCAAAGCTCGACTTTTGTCGCAAAAGGTTTCGACAAAGTTCAAGGGATTGGACTACGCATGAGACCTTCTCACCCGTAAGCGATGCTTAAAGTCTGTCCGAATCATGTTTAGCCAATTGCCGCATTTTATGATTATGAAATTTGGCAGATGGGTGTCAAAACTTGCATTCCTGAAAGGATTTCTGGAAGAAGAGTTGTATATGATTGCAGCGAAAGGTTTTGTCGATCCAAAGGAGCTAACCAAAGTGTGCAAGCTCCAGTTGATCCATTTATGGACTGGTGCAAGGCCTCTCGGAGTTGAATAAACCGCCTTGATAGTGTGATCAAAGCATTTGGGTTTGTACAGACTTGGAGAAGCCTGTATTTTTACCAAGAAAAGTGAGTGGGGGAGCTCTGTAGCATTTCCTAATATTATATGTGGATGGCATTATTACTAATCCGGAAAATTATATAGAATTTCTGGATAGCATAAAGGATACTTGAATAAGAAGTTTTCAATGAAAGAACCTCGGTGAAGCTGCTTACATATTGGGCATTAAAGTCTATCGAGATAGATCAAAACGCTTAATTGGACTTTCACCAAAGCACATACCTTGACAAAGTTTTGAAGAAATTCAAAAATGGATCAAGCAAAGAAAGATTCTTGCCTGTGTTACAAGGTGTGAAATTGAGTAAGACTCAATGCCCGACCACCTGCAGAAGATTAGAGAGAAAATGAAAAGATGTTTCCCTATGCTTCAGCCATAGGCTCTATTCATGTATGCAATGTTGTGTACCAGACCTGATGTGTGTCTTGCTATAGTCTAGCAGGGAGGGTACCAAAGTAATCCAGGAGTGGATCACTGGACAGCGGTCAAGAACATCCTGAAATACCTGAAAAGGACTAAGGATATGTTTCTCATATATGGAGGTGACAAAGAGCTCATCGTAAATGGTTACGTTGATGCAAGCTTTGACACTGATCCGGACGATTCTAAATCGCAAACCGGATACATGTTTACATTAAACGGTGGAGCTGTCAGTTGGTGCAGTTCTAAACAAAGCGTTGTGGCAGGATCTACATGTGAAGCGGAGTACATAGCTGCTTCAGAAGCAGCAAACGAAGGAGTCTGTATGAAGGAGTTCATATCCGATCTAGGTGTCATACCTAGTGCATCGGGTCCAATGAAAATCCTTTGTGACAATACTGGTGCAATTGCCTTGGCAAAGGAATCCAGATTTCACAAGAGAACCAAGCACATCAAGAGACGCTTCAATTCCATCCGGGATCTAGTCTAGGTGGGAGACATAGAGATTTGCAAGATACATACGGATCTGAATGTAGCAGACCCATTGACTAAGCCTCTTCCACGAGCAAAACATGATCAGCACCAAAGCTCCATGGGTGTTAGAATCATTACTGTGTAATCTAGATTATTGACTCTAGTGCAAGTGGGAGACTGAAGGAAATATGCCCTAGAGGCAATAATAAAGTTATTATTTATTTCCTTATATCATGATAAATGTTTATTATTCATGCTAGAATTGTATTAATCGTAAACATAATACTTGTGTGAATACATAGACAAACTAAACGTCACTAGTATGCCTCTACTTGACTAGCTCGTTAATCGAAGATGGTTATGTTTCCTAACCATAGACATGTGTTGTCATTTGATTAATGGGATCACATCATTAGGAGAATGATGTGATTGACATGACCCATTCCATTAGCTTAGCACCCGATCGTTTAGTATGTTGCTATTGCTTTCTTCATGACTTATACATGTTCCTATGACTATGAGATTATGCAACTCCCGTTTGCCGGAGGAACACTTTGTGTGCTACCAAACGTCACAACATAACTGGGTGATTATAAAGGAGCTCTACAGGTGTCTCCAAAGGTACATGTTGGGTTGGCGTATTTCGAGATTAGGATTTGTCACTCCGATTGTCAGAGAGGTATCTCTGGGCCCTCTCGGTAATGCACATCACATAAGCCTTGCAAGCATTGTAACTAATGAGTTAGTTGTGAGATGATGTATTACGAAACGAGTAAAGAGACTTGCCGGTAACGAGATTGAACGAGATTGAACTAGGTATTAAGATACCGACGATCGAATCTCGGGCAAGTAACATACCGATGACAAAGGGAACAACGTATGTTGTTATGCGGTCTGATCGATAAAGATCTTCGTAGAATATGTAGGAGCCAATATGAGCATCCAGGTTCCGCTATTGGTTATTGACCGGAGACGTGTCTCGGTCATGTCTACATTGTTCTCGAACCCGTAGGGTCCGCACGCTTAACGTTACGATGACAGTTTCATTATGAGTTTATATATTTTGATGTACCGAAGTTTGTTCGGAGTCCCGGATGTGATCACGGACATGACGAGGAGTCTCAAAATGGTCGAGACATGAAGATTGATATATTGGAAGCCTATGTTTGGACATCTGAAGTGTTCCGGATGAAATCGGCATTTTACCGGAGTACCGGGAGGTTACCGGAACCCCCGGGTAACCTAATGGGCCTTAATGGGCCTAGTGGAGGAAGAGGAGAGGAGGCCTAGGGGTGCCGCACGCCCCTCCCCCCAAGTCCGAATTGGACAAGGAGGGGGGGCGGCGCCCCCCCTTTCCTTTCCACCCTCTCCTCCTCCCCCCCAAGTCCTAATCCAACTAGGGAAAGGGGGGGAGTCCTACTCCCGGTAGGAGTAGGACTCCTCCGGCGCGCCTCCTCCTAGGGCCGGCCGCACCCCCTTGCTCCTTTATATACGGGGGCAGGGGGGAACCTCTAGACACACAAGTTGATCTTCGTGATCATTCTCTTAGCCGTGTGCGGTGCCCCCCTCCACCATACTCCTCGATAATATTGTAGCGCTGCTTAGGCGAAGCCCTGCGACGGTAGAATATCAAGATCGTCAGCACGCCGTCGTGCTAATGGAACTCTTCCCCGACACTTTGCTGGATCGGAGTCCGAGGATCGTCATCGAGCTGAACGTGTGCTAGAACTCGGAGGTGCCGTAGTTTCGGTACTTGATCGTCGGGTCGCGAAGACGTACGACTACATCAACCGTGTTGTCATAACGCTTCCGCTTTCGGTTTACGTGGGTACGTGGACAACACTCTCCCTCTCGTTGCTATGCATCACCATGATCTTGCGTGTGCATAGGAAATTTTTGAAATTACTACGTTCCCCAACAGGAGGTGGTCTATGAAATCGGAGATAGAGCATATCTTCGAGTGTCACCTCTACGAGGAGTTAAACGCTTTGGAGTTAAGGGAAAGTTAGCCCCGAGATTTGTAGGACCATACCGATTTTTGGAACGTATGGGAGAGGTGGCGTACAAGTTGAAGTTACCTGAAGGACTGTCAGGAGTTCATGATGTGTTTCTCATTTCCCAGTTGAAGAAGTGCCATGCAAAGATGGCCGATATTCCTATGAGATATACAGTGCCCCTGGAAGCAATTCAGTTGGATAGCGATCTGACTTACGAGGGAAAACCAGTCA
>NC_053023.1:525371354-525382732 GCF_003073215.2 Triticum urartu
CCACGGCAACCGGTGCATCTGTTGGACTAAGTCCTGAGCGTCTGCCCAGGCCGTCGGCCAATAAAAGCCTGTACGGAAGGCCTTGCTTACAAGGGACCGGGCTGCAGTGTGATGACCGCCGAGTCCGGCATGAATTTCAGCCAGGAGGTTCCGCCCCTCCTCTTCGGAGATGCACCTTTGAAGGACTCCGGTAGTGCTTTTCTTATAAAGCTCTCCCTCGTGGACTCTGTAGGCTTTCGATCGCCGCACTATGCAGCGTGCCTCATTTTGGTCCTCGGGGAGTTCCTGCCTAGTAAGGTAGGCGAGGAATGGTTCTGTCCACGGGGCGATGACGGCCATTATTACGTGGGCTGAAGGTGTTATTTCATTGGCCGAGCCTCCGATTGTGCCAGAATGTTCGGTGTCGGGCAGTGCGGTTGGGTCCGGGCTATTATTATTCGGCTCCCCTTCCCATGCTACGGATGGCTTGAACAGCCTTTCTAAGAAGATGTTGGGGGGACTACATCGCGTTTTGCGCCGATGCGTGCCAGGACATCTGCCGCCTGATTATTTTCCCAGGCTATATGGTGAAATTCAAGCCCCTCGAACCGAGCTGACATTTTTAGGACGGCGTTGCGGTAAGCTGCCATTTTTGGATCCTTGGCATCGAAGTCTCCATTTATTTGGGATATTGCGAGGTTCGAGTCCCCGCGCACCTCTAGGCATTTGATGCCCATGGATACTGCCATCCGGAGACCATGTAAAAGGGCCTCATATTCGGCTGCATTGTTGGAGTCCGTGTACATAATCTGTAGTACGCATTGAACTGTGTCTCCTGTGGGGGACGTCAAAACAACGCCAGCCCCCAGTCCGGCCAACATCTTGGAGCCGTCGAAATGCATGATCCAATTTGAATATGTGCCGTACTCTTTAGGGAGTTCGGCCTCCGTCCATTCTGCGACGAAGTCGGCCAAGACTTGTGACTTGATGGCTCCTCGTGGCTTATAAGTTATGTCGAACGGGAGGAGCTCACTGGCCCATTTTGCAATCCGACCCGTTGCGTCACGGTTGTTTATAATATCGTTAAGTGGTACTTCCGAGGCTACTGTTATTGAACACTCTTGAAAGTAGTGTCGTAGCTTCCGGGATGCCATGAATACCGCGTACGCAATCTTTTGATAATGCGGGTACCATGATTTGCAGGGAGTGAGGATAGTGGACACATAATAGACCGGCTTTTGAAGGGGGAATTTGTGTCCGTCCGCTTCTCGTTCGATGACGAGCAATGCGCTTACAACCTGATGTGTTGCTGCAATGTATAATATCATTGGTTCGCCAATGTTTGGCGCGGCCAGGACTGGGTTTGTTGCCAGTATGGCTTTTATTTCGTCGAGTCCGGCCGTGGCTGCATCCGTCCATTTGAAGTGTTCGGTGCGTCGAAGGAGGCGGTAAAGGGGTAGGGCCTTTTCTCCCAAGCGAGAGATAAAGCGGCTTAGAGCCGCCACGCATCTGGTTAAATTTTGTATTTGTTTGAGGTCCTTTGGGATATACAGTTGCGACAGAGCTCGGATCTTGGCTAGATTTGCTTCAATTCCTCTACCGGATACAATGAAGCCCAAGAGCTGTCCGGCTGGAACACCGAAAATGCATTTTTCCGGGTTGAGCTTGATGTCGTATGTTCAGAGGCTATCAAATGTGAGCCTCAAGTCGTCTACTAGAGATTCAACATGTCTTGTTTTGACGACCACATCATCTACATATGCCTGCACTGTTTTGCCGATCTGGCTTGCCAGACATGTCTGAATCATGCGCTGATATGTTGCGCCGACATTTTTGAGCCCGAAGGGCATCGTGTTGAAGCAGGATGGCCCGTATGGTGTGATAAATGCCATTGCGGCTTGGTCTGGCTCTGCCATCTTGATTTGATGGTAGCCAGAATATGCGTCGAGGAAACACAACGAATCGTGTCCTGTGGTAGCGTCGATAATTTGATCAATGCGGGGGAGGGGGAAGGGATCCTTTGGGAAAGCCTTGTTAAGGTCTTTAAAATCAACACACAGGCGCCAGGATTTGTCCTTCTTTGGTACCATCACCAGGTTTGCTAGCCAGTCCGGATGTTTTATATCTCTGATGAATCCAGCCTCCAATAGCTTTGCTAGCTCCTCTCCCATGGCCTATCTCTTAGGTTCAGAAAAATGCCGAAGAGCCTGTTTGATAGGTTTGAATCCTGTTTGGATATTTAAGCTGTGCTCGGCCAGCCTGCGTGGGATTCCTGGCATGTCTGAAGGGTGCCAGGCGAAAATGTCCCAGTTCTCTCGTAGGAACTCTCGCAATGCGTCGTCGACATCAGGGTTTAACTGTGCCCCGATGGAAGCTGTTTTATTGGGGTCCGTTGGATGGACTTGGAATTTGACTATTTCGTCCGCCGGTTTAAAGGAGGTGGACTTGGATCTTTTGTCGAGTACCACATCGTCCCTATTCACCGTAGAGCGCAGCGCAGTCAGCTCCTCAACCGCTAGGGCTTCGGATAGTGCCTCGAGGGCCAGTGCGTCTGTCTTGTTTTCGGCGCGGAGTGCTATGTCCGGATCACTAGCGAGAGTGATGATCCCGTTAGGCCCGGGCATCTTGAGCTTCATGTACCCGTAATGGGGTATTACTTGGAAGATTGTGAACGCTTCCCGCCCTAGCAGAGCATGATAACCGCTGCTGAACGGAGCCACCTGGAACGTGACCTCTTCGGACCTGTAATTATCCGGCGTGCCGAACACCACATCTAGTGTGATTTTTCCTGTACAGCGCGCTTCCCAATTGGGGATTATTCCTCTAAAGGTTGTGCTGCTTCGCTCAATGCGGTTCCAGTCTATTTCCATTTTGTGAAGGGTCTCCTCATAAATGAGGTTCAATCCGCTGCCGCCGTCCATGAGTACCTTGGTAAGAAAAAAGCCGTCCACTATTGGACCGAGGACCAATGCGGCTGGTGCTCGGGCTGTTCGGAATTTAGGTTCATCACTGGCATTAAAGGTAATAGCCGTGTCACTCCATGGGTTTATTGTTGCTACTTGGTAGACTTCGGCAAGGCTGCGGAGTGTCCTTTTTCGCATATTATTTGATGCGAAAGTCTCGAACACTGTTAATACCGTATTGGTGTCTCTGGGGTGGCTTTCTGTGGCCTCCAGAATTAGGAGATTTTCGCCAATTTTGGCCACCTGCCAGAGTATCCAACATGCTCTGAGGATGTCAGTTGGTGTGGCATCCTCTGTACTGTGAATTTTACAGGGTCCATTAAGCCATCCTTCCAGTACGGTTCCATGCCCTGTAGAGGGTTTTTGCTTTTTAGTGCTTGACCCGGGTGACTTGTGATGATGCACTCTTTTATTTCGGACTGGGTTTGTATTCAGGGACGGATTGTCCCAAAAATTTATTTCGGTTTTCCAGGCGCTTTCCGTCGCATAGTACTTTCGTACAATGGACGCCAAGTCAGCGAAGCGTGTAATATCACGGTGACTTATGGCGTTGAGTATTCCCTTGTCCGTGCAATTATCGCAGAAGATTGAGATTGTGTCTTCCTCATGGCAGTCCCTTAGCCTGTTCTTAACTAAGAGGAATCTGGCCCAGTAATGATGTACTGTTTCATTGGGTTCTTGCCTGATTTTGGATAGATCGCTTATGTTGGGTGGGTGGGTGGAATTAAATCCGAAGCCTCACCCCATCTAAGGCTCAGAGGCCGAGGAATTTCCGAACTCGAAAATTTGGATTCCTGGATGTTGTCTAATGAATCCAGCCCATCGCCTGACTCTAAGTTCAGGTCTTGAGTGATATCCTCTCCTCCGCGGGTATCCGGCTTGGAGGGATCAGGAATCTGGACGTAGCGAGTCCTTAAGGTAGATGAAGGGTCGCCGCACTATCCCTCTACCACGGCAACGTGATGGGTGACTTGGGGAGAGTTAATCTCTCTCAGATCGGTTTTAGGCCCGATCTGGTTGTAATCCGTAGCGACTCCCAGGGCGGCGAAGCGATCCAAGAGCTCATTTATGGAGGAAAGCTCCATTGGATCTAACTGCTCGGCAAGTTCCGAGCTGACATGAAGATTGTTTTTGATGGCTTGAGAGGTCATCGTCGGCGCAGAAGCCGAACAGGCGGTCATAAGAAAACCACCTAGCCGAAGGGTTTGGCCGACAGCCAAAGCTCCCTTAGCAACGGTGCCATCTTTAAACACGGGGCGAGGCATCCTTCCTGATGGCGACGACACAGAGGAACTCTCAATGAAAGCACCAATGTCGGTGTCAAAACCGGCGGATCTCGGGTAGGGGGTCCCGAACTGTGCGTCTAGGCCGGATGGTAACAGGAGGCAAGGGACACGAAGTTTTACCCAGGTTCGGGCCCTCTCGATGGAGGTAAAACCCTACGTCCTGCTTGATTAATATTGATGATATGGTAGTACAAGAGTAGATCTACCATGAGATCGAAGAGGCTAAACCCTAGAAGCTAGCCTATGGTATGATTGTTGATGTGTACGTTGTCCTACGGACTAAAACCCTCCGGTTTATATAGACACCGGAGAGGGTTAGGGTTACACAAAGTCGGTTACAATGGTAGGAGATCTTCATATCCGTATCGCCAAGCTTGCCTTCCACGCCAAGGAAAGTCCCTCCCGGACACAGGACAGAGTCTTCCATCTTGTATCTTCATAGTCCAGGAGTCCAACTGAAGGTATAGTCCGGCTATCCGAACACCCCCTAATCCAGGACTCCCTCACCCATGTAGGCCCATTAAGCCCCCGGGGAGTTCCGGTAACCTCCCGGTACTCCGGCAAATGCCCGAACTCATTCGAAGCCATTCTGATGTCCAAACATAGCCTTCCAATATGTCGATCTTTATGTCTCGACCATTTCGAGACTCCTCATCATGTCCATGATCACATCCGGGACTCCGAAAAACCTTCAGTACATCAAAACACATAAACTCATAATACCGATCATCAACGAACATTAAGCGTGCGGACCTACGGGTTCGAGAACTATGTAGACATCGACCGAGGACTCACTCCGGTCAATAACCAATAGCCGAATTGGATGCTCATCTTGGTTCCTACATATTCTACGAAGATCTTTAATCGGTCAAACTGCATACATACGTTGTTCCCTTTTGTCAATTGATAGTTTACTTGCCGAGATTCGACCGTCGGTATCATCATACTAGTTCAATCTCGTTACGGCAAGTCTCTTTACTCGTTCCGTAATGCATCATCCCGCAACTAACTCATTAGATCACTTTGCTTGCAAGGCTTATAGTGATGTGCATTACTAGAGGGCCCAGAGATACCTCTCCGACAATCAGAGGTGACAAATCCTAATCTCGATCTACCAACTCACAAACACCAATCGGATACCCTGTAGAGCCATCTTTATAGTCACCCTAGTTATGCTGTGACGTTTGATAGCACACTAAGTGTTTCCTCCCGATATTCGGGAGTTGCATAATCTCATAGTCATAGGAACATGTAGAAGTTATGAAGAAAGCAATAGCAATAAACTAAACAATCATAGTGCTTAGCTAACGGATGGGTCAAGTCAATCACATCATTCTCTAATGATGTGATCCCGTTCATCAAATGACAACTCATGTCTATCGCTAGGAAACTTAACCATCTTTGATTAACGAGCTAGTCAAGTAGAGGCATACTAGTGACACTGTGTTTGTCTATATATTCACACATGTACTAAGTTTCCGGTTAATATAATTCTAGCATGAATAATAAACATTTATCATGATATAAGGAAATATAAATAACAACTTTATTATTGCCTCTAGGGCATATTTTCTTCAGTCTCCCACTTGCACTAGAGTCAATAATCTAGATTACACTATAATGATTCAAACACCCATGGAGTCTTGGTGCTGATCATGTTTTGCTTGTGAGAGAGGCTTAGTTAACGGGTGTGCAACATTCAGATCCATATGTATCTTGCAAATTTCTATGTCTCCCTCCTTGACTTGATCGCGGATGGAATTGAAGTGTCTCTTGATGTGCTTGGTTCTCTTGTGAAATCTGGATTCCTTTGCTAGGGCAATTGCACCAGTATTGTCATAAAAGATTTTCATTGGACCCGATGCACTAGGTATGACACCTAGATCGGATATGAACTCCTTCATCCAGACTCCTTCATTTGCAGCTTCCGGGGCAGCTATGTACTCCGCTTCACACGTAGATCCCGCCATGACGCTCTGCTTGGAACTGCACCAACTGACAGCTCCACTATTCAATAAAAATACATATCCGGTTTGTGACTTAGAGTCATCCGGATCAGTGTCAAAGCTTGCATCGACGTAACCGTTTACGACGAGCTCTTTGTCACCTCCATAAACGAGAAACATATCCTTAGTCCTTTTCAGGTATTTCAGGATGTTCTTGACTTCTGTCCAGTGATCCACTCCTGGATTACTTTGGTACCTCCCTACTAAACTAATAGCAAGGCACACATCAGGTCTGGTACATAGCATTGCATACATGATAGAACCTATGGCTGAAGCATAGGGAATGACTTTCATTTTCTCTCTATCTTCTGCAGTGGTCGGGCATTGAGTCTGACTCAACCTCACACCTTGTAACACAGGCAAGAACCCTTTCTTTGCTTGATCCATTTTAAACTTCTTTAAAACTTTATCAAGGTATGTGCTTTGTGAAAGTCCAATTAAGCGTCTTGATCTATCTCTATAGATCTTTATGCCTAATATGTAAGCAGCTTCACCGAGGTCTTTCATTGAAAAACTCTTATTCAAGTATTCCTTTATGCTATCCAGAAATTCTATATCATTTCCAATTAGTAATATGTCATCCACATATAATATCAGAAATGCTACAGAGCTCCCACTCACTTTCTTGTAAATACAGGCTTCTCCAAAAGTCTGTACAAAACCATATGCTTTGATCACACTATCAAAGCGTATATTCCAACTCCGAGAGGCTTGCACCAGTCCATAAATGGATCGCTGGAGCTTGCACACTTTGTTAGCACCTTTTGGATCGACACAACCTTCCGGTTGCATCATATACAACTCTTCTTTAAGATATCCATTAAGGAATGCACTTTTGACATCCATTTGCCAAATTTCATAATCATAAAATGCGAAAATTGCTAACATGATTCGGACGGACTTAAGCATCTCTACGGGTGAGAAGGTCTCATCGTAGTCGACTCCTTGAACTTGTCGAAAACCTTTTGCAATAGGTCGAGCTTTGTAGATAGTAATATTATCATCAGCGTCAGTCTTCTTCTTGAAGATCCATTTATTCTCTATGGCTTGCCGAGCGTCGGGCAAGTCAACCAAAGTCCACCCATTGTTCTCCTACATGGATCCCATCTCAGATTTCATGGCCTCAAGCAATTTCGCGAAATCTGGGCTCATCATCGCTTCCTCATAGTTCGTAGGTTCGTCATGGTCAAGTAACATGACCTCCAGAATCAGGATTATCGTACCACTCTAGTGCAGGATCTTACTCTGGTTGACCTACGAGGTTCGGTAGTAACTTGATCAGAAGTTTCATGATCATCATCATTAGCTTCCTCACTTACTGGTGTAGGAATCACTGGAACTGATTTCTGTGATGAACTACTTTCCAATAAGGGAGCAGGTACAGTTACTCATCAAGTTCTACTTTCCTCCCACTCACTTCTTTCGAGAGAAACTCCTTCTCTAGAAAGGATCCATTCTTAGCAACGAATATCTTGTCCTTCGGATCTGTGATAGAAGGTGTACCCAACAGTCTCTTTTGGGTATCCTATGAAGACACATTTCTCCGATTAGGGTTCGGAGCTTATCAGGTTGGAGCTTTTTCACATAAGCATCGCAACCCCAAACAATAAGAAACGACAACTTGGGTTTCTTGCCAAACCACAGTTTCATAGGTGTCGTCTCAATAGATTTCGATGGTGCCTAATTTACGTGAATGCAGGGTCTCTAAAGCATAACGTCAAAACGATAGCGGTAAATCAGTAAGAGACATCATAAATCACCCATATCTAATAAAGTGCGGTTACGATGTTCGGACACACCATTACGCTGTGGTGTTCTGCTACCTCTTGAGCACTGCGTTGGTTTTCCCTTGAAGAGGAAAGGGTGATGCAGTAAAGTAGCGTAAGTATTTCCCCCAGTTTTGAAGAACCAAGGTATCAATCCAGTAGGAGATAAAGGGGTTACCAATCCCTTCACGGTCACTTACGAGAGTGAGATCTGATTGATATATTATAAGATAATATTTTTGGTATTTTTATGATAAAGAGAAATAAAGATGCAAAGTAAAATAAATGGCAATAGAAATAACTAAGTATTGAAAGATTAATATGATGGAAGATAGACCCGGGGGCCATAGGTTTCACTAGTGGCTTCTCTCAAGAGCATAAGTATTACGGTGGGTAAATGAATTACTGTCGAGCAATTGATAGAATTGAGCATAGTTATGAGACTATCTAGGTATGATCATGTATATAGGCATCACGTCCGAGACAAGTAGACCGAAACGATTCTGCATCAACTACTATTACTTCACACATCGACCGCTATCCAGCATGCATCTAGAGTATTAAGTTCATAAGAACAGAGTAATGCTTTAAGGAAGATGACATGATGTAGAGGGATAAACTCATGCAAATTGATATAAACCCCATCTTTTTATCCTCGATGGCACAATACAATACGTGTCGTTTCCCTTTCTGTCACTGGGATCGAGCACCGCAAGATTGAACCCAAAGCTAAGCACTTCTCCCATTGCAAGAAAGATCAATCTAGTAGGCCAAACCAAACTGATAATTCGAAGAGACTTGCAAAGATAACCAATCATACATAAAAGAATTCAGGAGAGAATCAAATATTTTTCATATAGATAATTCATAAACCCAACAAATTCATCGGATCTCGACAAACACACACGCAAAAGAAGATTACATCGAATAGATCTCCAAGAAGATTGAGGAGAACTTTGTATTGAGATCCAAAGAGAGAGAAGAAGCCATCTAGCTAATAACTATGGACCCGAAGGTCTGAAGTAAACTACTCACACATCACCGGAGAGGCCGTGGAGTTGATGTAGAGGCCCTCCGTGATCAATGCCCCCTACGGTGGAGCTTCGGAAAAGGCCCCAAGATGGAATCTCTCGGGTACAGAAGGTTGCGAAGGTGGAATTAGGTTTTCGTGGTGCTCCTCGATGTTTGGGGGGTACGTGGATATATATAGGAGGAAGAAGTACCTCGGTGGAGCAACGGGGGGCCCACTAGGGTGGAGGGCGCGCCCAGGGGGGTATATGCGGCCCCCTGCCTCGTGGCTTCCTTTGTTTTTTGACGCCCACTCCAAGTCTCCTGGATCACGTTTGTTGATAAAATCACGTTCCCGAAGGTTTCATTCCGTTTGGACTCCGTTTGATATTCCTTTTCTTCGAAACCCTAAAATAGGCAAAAAAACGAACAATTTGGGATGGGCCTCCGATTAAGTAGGTTAGTCCCAAAAATGATATAAAAGTGTAAAATAAAGCCCATTAACATCCAAAAAGATAATTTAGCATGGAGCAATAAAAAAATTATAGATACGTTGGAGAAGTATCAAGCATCCCCAAGCTTAATTCCTGCTTGTCCTGCAAGTAGGTAAATGATAAAGAAGAATTTTTGATGTGGAATGCTTTCTAACATATTTCTCAATGTATTTTTCTTTATTGTGGCAAATGAATTCAGATCCATAAGATTCAAGCTAAAATTTTAATATTGACATAAAAATAATAATACTTCAAGCTATACTAACTAAGCAATCATGTCTTCTCAAAATAACATGGCCAAAGAAAGTTATCCCTACAAACTCATATAGTCTGGCTATGCTCTATCTTCACCACAAAAAATATTTAAATCATGCACAACCCTGATGACAAGCCAAGAAATTGTTTCATACTTTTGATGTTCTCAAACTTTTTCAATCTTCACGCAATTACATGAGCGTGAGCCATGGATATAACATATATGGTTGAATAGAATGGTGGTTGTGGAGAAGACAAGAAGGAGAAGATAGTCTCACATCAACTAGGCATATCAACGGGCTATGGAGATGCCCATTTAATAGATATCAATGTGAGTGAGTAGGGATTGCCATGCAACAGATGCACTAGAGCTATAAGTGTATGAAAGCTCAACAAAAGAAACTAAGTGGGTGTGCATCCAACTTGCTTGCTCATGAAGACCTAGGGCAATTTGAGGAAGCCCATCATCGGAATATACAAGCCAAGTTCTATAATGAAAAATTCCCACTAGTATATGAAAATGATAACATAGGAGACTCTCTATCATGAAGATCATGGTGCTACTTTGAAGCACAAGTGTGGAAAAGGATAGTAGCATTGTCCCTTCTCTCTTTTTCTCTCATTTTTTTTTCTTTGGGCCTTTTTTTTCTTTTTGGCCTTTTTTTCCCTTTTTAAATTTTATTTTTTGTCTGGAGTCTCATCCCGACTTGTGGGGGAATCATAGTCTCCATCATCCTTTCCTCACTGGGACAATGCTCTAATAATGATGATCATCACACATTATTTACTTACAACTCAAAAATTACAACTCGATACTTAGAACAAGATATGACTCTATGTGAATGCCTTCGGCGGTGTACAAGGATGTGCAATGATGCATGAGTGACATGTATGGAAATTATGAACGGTGGCTTTGCCACAAATACGATGTCAACTACATGATCATGCAAGCAATATGACAATGATGAAGCGTAATAACAGAACGGTAGAAAGTTGCATGGCAATATATCTCGGAATGGCTATGGAAATGCCATAATAGGTAGGTATGGTGGCTGTTTTGAGGAAGGTATATGGTGGGTTTATGGTACCGGCGAAAGTTGCGCGATACTAGAGAGGCTAGCAATGGTGGAACGGTGAGAGTGCGTATAATCCATGGAGTCAACATTAGTCATAAAGAACTCACATACTTATTGCAAAAATCTATTAGTTATCGAAACAAAGTTTTACGCACATGCTCCTAGGGGGATAGATTGGTAGGAAAAGACCATCGCTCATCCCCGACCGCCACTCATAAGGAAGGCAATCAATAAATAAATCATGCTCCGACTTCATCACATAACGGTTCACCATACATGCATCCTATGGGAATCTCAAACTTCAACACAAGTATTTCTCAAATTCACAACTACTCAACTAGCATGACTCTAATATCACCATCTCCATATCTCAAAACAATTATCAAGTATCAAACTTCTCATAGTATTCAATGCACTTGTATGAAAGTTTTTATTATTGCCATTTTGTTCTAAAGGACTCTCAAAATAATATAAGTGAAGCATGATAGATCAATAGTTTCTATAAAACAAAACCACCACCGTGCTCTAAAAGATATAAGTGAAGC
>NC_053023.1:525383732-525433583 GCF_003073215.2 Triticum urartu
CAGAGAGAGATCGGGGCCTCGCAAACATGCTGAGGTGGAAAAGTAAAAACGATTCGAGTAAAGGACTTCGCCGTAGTGTGATGACGCACTGTGGAATACGTCAGCAGATTTGATTTTTGTTGATATTATTCTCTCTATGGCAACATGTGGAAACTTATTTTGCAGAGCCGGACACTACTCTTGGTGTTTACAATCTTCTATGAAGGACTTGGAGGAGGAACCCGCCTTGCAATGCCGAAGACAATCTGCGCGCCAGACTCGTCGTCATTGAAGCCTGGTTCAGGGGCTACTGAGGGAGTCCTGGATTAGGGGGTGTTCGGGTAGCCGGACTATACCTTCAGCCGGACTCCAGGACTATGAAGATACAAGATTGAAGACTTCGTCCCGTGTCCGGATGGGACTTTCCTTGGCGTGGAAGGCAAGCTTGGCGATGCGGATATTCAAGATCTCCTACCATTGTAACCGACTCTGTGTAACCCTAACCCTATCCGGTGTCTATATAAACCGGAGGGTTGTAGTCCGTAGGACATCAACTCCATATACAACAATCATACCATAGGCTAGCTTCTAGGGTTTAGCCTCCTTGATCTCGTGGTAGATCTACTCTTGTACTACCCATATCATCAATATTAATCAAGCAGGAGTAGGGTATTACCTCCATCGAGAGGGCCCGAACCTGGGTAAAAACATCGTGTCCCTTGTCTCCTGTTACCATCCGGCCTTGACGCACAGTTCGGGACCCCCTACCCGAGATGCGCCGGTTTTGACACCGACAGTAGTGATTGTAACAATAGCAATGGAAAAGTAAATAAGTGAAGAACAATATATGGAAAGCTCGTAGGCAATGGATCGGTGATGGAGAATTATGCCGGATGCGGTTCATCATGTAACAGTCATAACATAGGGTGACACAGAACTAGCTCCAATTCATCAATGTAATGTAGGCATGTATTCCGAATATAGTCATACGTGCTTATGGAAAAAAAACTTGCATGGCATCTTTTGTCCTACCCTCCCGTGGCAGCGGGGTCCTAGCAGAAACTAAGGGATATTAAGGCCTCCTTTTAATAGAGTACCAGACCAAAGCATTAACACATAGTGAATACATGAACTCCTCAAACTACGGTCATCACCGGGAGTGGTCCTGACTATTGTCACTTCGAGGTTGCCGGATCATAACACATAGTAGGTGACTATTTAGTTGCAAGATAGGATGAAGAACTCTCATATTTTATTGATGAAAACATAATAGGTTCAGATCTGAAATCATGGCACTCAGGCCCTAGTGACAAGCATTAAGGATACCAAAGTCATAGCAACATCAATCTCAGAACATAGTGGATACTAGGGATCAAACCCTAACAAAACTAACTCGATTAGATGATAAATCTCATCCAACCCATCACCGTCCAGCAAGCCTACGAAGCAATTACTCACGCACGGCGGTGAGCATGATGAAATAGGTGATGGAGGATGGTTGATGATGACGGTGGCGACGGATTCCCCTCTCCGGAGCCCCGAACAGACTCCAGATCAGCCCTCCCGAGAGAGTTTAGGGCTTGGCGGCGGCTCTGTATCGTAAAACGCGATGAATCTTTCTCCCTAATTTTTTTCTCCCTGAAAGTGAATATATGGAGTCAAGGTTGAGGTCGGTGGAGCATCAAGGGGCCCATGAGGCAGGGGGCGCGCCCAGGGGGGGTAGGGCGTGCCCCCCACCCTCGTGGGCAGATGGTGGGGCCCCCTGACATGGATCTTTCTTCCAGTAATTTTTATATATTCCAAAATATTTCTCTGTTGATTTTCAGGTCATTCCGAGAACTTTTATTTCTGCACAAAAATAACACCATGGCAATTATGCTGAAAACATCGTTAGTCCGGGTTAGTTCCATTCAAATCATGCAAGTTAGAGTCCAAAACAAGGGCAAACGTGTTTGGAAAAGTAGATACGAAGGAGGCGTATCACTTGCAACATGATTTCTCCCGTGACATCAAGAACAGAAGTAACTACTCACAAATAATAAACATGCTCATGCTCAGAGGAGTATTAAATGGCATAATGGATCTGAACATATAATCTTCCACCGAATAAACCATATAGTAATCAACTATAAGATGTAATCAACACTACTAGTCACCCACAAGCACCAATCTATAGTTCCGGTAACAAGATTGAATACAAGAGATGATCTAGGGTTTGAGATGAGATGGTGTTGTTGAAGATGTTGATGGAGATTTCCCTCCCCATGATGGGAGAGTTGTTGGTGATGATGATAACGATGATTTCCCTCTCCGGAGGGAAGTTCCCCCAGCGGAATCGCTCCGCCGGATGGCAAAAGTGCTCCTGCCCAAGTTCCGCCTTGAGACTGCGGCGCTCCATCCCGAAAGCATTCTCCTTATTTTTTTTCTAGGTCAAAATGACTTATATACCAAAAGATGGGCACCAGAGGTGGGCCGAGGAGGCCACAACCCACCAGGGCGCGCCTGGCGCGCCCATGTGGGTTGTGCCCACCTGGTGGCCCCCTCTGGTGTTTATTGGCTCCAGTATTTCTTAAATAATCCATAAAAAAATCTCCGTGAAGTTTCAGCTCATTTGGAGTTGTGCAGAATAGGTAGCCTGACGTAGCTTTTTCAGGTCCAGATTTCCAACTGTCGGAATTCTCCCTCTTTGTGTGTTCCTTGCAAATTATGAGAGAAATGGCATTAGAATTACTCCAAAAAGCATTATTATGGATAAAAACATTATAAATAACAGTAAGAAAACATGATTCAAAATGGACGTATCAACAAACACCGTCTTCGATCTTTTCCTTCCAGAGAGAATAACTAATTGATGCAAGCCTAATTACCGAGAACTTGAAGCACTTAACACAAGATTATTAGACCAACATAGAGTTGTCATCATCATCCAAAACACACAGTAAGGAAATAACCTTACAGGATCCAATGACTATCTTTTGTGACAACACTGGTGCAATTGCCATAGCAAAGGAGCCCAGATTCACAAGAAGACCAAGCACATCAAACGCCGCTTCAACTCCATCCTCGATTACGTCAAGGAGGGAGACATAGAACCTTACAAAGTACATACATATCTGAATGTGGCAGACCTGTTGACTAAACCTCTTCCATGAGCAACACATGCTCAGCACCAGGACTCCATGGGTGTTAGATTCATAACTATGTAAGATTATTGACTCTAGTGCAAGTGGGAGACTATTGGAAATATGCCCTAGAGGCAATAATCAAATGGTTATTATCATATTTCCCATTCATGGTAAATGTTTATTATTCATGCTAGAATCGTATTGACCGGAAACTTAAATACACGTGTGAATACATAAACTACACCGTGTCCCCTAGTCAACCTCTACTAGACTAGCTCATTGATCAAAGATGGTTAAGATTTCCTAACCATGGACATGAGTTTTCATTTGATAACGGGATCACATCATTAGGAGAATGATGTGATGGACAAGACCCAAATGTAAGCTTAGCATATGATCATATCACTTTAGTTTTTGCTACAACTTTCTTCATGTCAAGTATCTATTCCTAGGACCATGAGATCATGCAACTCCCGGATACCAGAGGAATGCCTGGTGTGCTGAAAAACCACAAGTATAGGGGGTCGCAACAATTTTCGAGGGTAGAGTATTCAACCCAAATTTATTGATTCGACACAAGGGGAGCCAAAGAATATTTGCAAGTATTCGCAGTCGAGTTGTCAATTCAACCACACATGGAGACTAAATATCTGCAGCAGAGTGATCAGTAGCATAGTAATATGGTAGTTTGATAGCAGTGGTAAGAGTAGCAACAGTAACGGTAACAGTAGTAGCAGTAGTTTTGTACAATTGTGACAGTAGCAGCAACAATAGTAACTTAGCAAAGATCAATATGTGAAAAGCTCGGAGGCATTGGATTAGTGATGGATAATTATGTTGGATAACATTCATCATGTAACAATTATAACCTAGGGAGACACATAAGTAGCTCCAATTTGTCAATGTAATGTAGGCATCTATTTCGTATATAGTCATACATGCTTGCGATAAGAACGTGCATGACATCTTTTGGCCTACCCTCCCGTGGTAGAGGGGTCCATAAGGAAACTAAGGGATATTAAGTCCCCCTTTTAATAGATAACCGGAACAAATCATTAACACATAGTGAATACATGAACTCCTCAAACTACGGTAATAACCGAAAAGAATCCCAATTATTGTCACTTTGGGGTATACGGATCATAACATGTAAAAGGGGTATGCGGATCATAACATGTAATATGTGCATATAACTTGAAAGATCATATCAAGAACACAAACATATTCATGAAAACATAAAGGGTTCAGATCTGAAATCATGGCACTCCGGCCCTAGTGACAAGCATGCCAGAGCAACATCAATCTTAGAACATAGTGGATACTAGGGATCAAGCCCTAACAAAACTAACTCGATTACATGATAAATCTCATCGAACCCATCACCGTCTAGCAAGCCTACGAAGGAATTACTCACTACCGGTGGTGAGCATCATGAAATTGGTGATAGAGGAAGGTTGATGATGACAACGGTGTCGAATCCCCCTCTCCGGAGCCCAGAATGGACTCTGGATCAGCCTTCCCGATGAAGAACAGGAGGTGGGGCGGCTCCATATCGTAGAACACAATGATTCATTTTCTCTGATTTTTTTCTTGGCGAATAGGCACTTATGGAGTCGGAGTTAGGGTTGCGGAGGCTGCCAGGGGCCGAAAGCCTACAGGGCGCGCCCCCTGGGCTTGTGGCGCCCTGCTGGACCTCCTTTGGTAATTTCTTCCGCCAATATTTTTTATATATTCTGAAATAATTCTCCGTAAATTTTTAGCTCAATCCGAGAACTTTGTTTGTAACATCCCAAATTTTCAATTTGGAATGTTATACATAGGTCATTCATGCATATTATGTTTTATTGCAGTTTGCTTTACGATCCTCGAAAATTCTAAGCAACTCAAGGACCCATGAGAGAGTTGGGGATCTCACTATTTTCATATTTGAAATTTCTCAAATATCGAAACAAGGATCATTTTGGTTTTAATTATTTTTCCCCTTCAAAAATATTTCATATTAAAATTATATGAGAGGAGATAATATGACTTCTCCAAAATAAATGAAATATTGGAGGAAAATATTAAAATCAAATAAATAATTTTATTTGGATTTTATTGCCATTTTATTTGATTAGAAAAAATATGCATTTTTCTAATTTTCATTTTAGGTCAAGAAAATGTTCACTAAGTTCTAAATATTCTATTTAGACGGTGAAAATTGTTTTTGGCATTTTTAGAATTTTTTATTTATTAGGATTTTTCTTGGCGGAATCTGTTTAAAAAAACCCCGGACCGCACTGGGCCGCAGCCGCGGCCGTTTCTTTCCCCGCCCTGCGCCATCGCCGGCACGACGCGAGGCAGAGTCTGAGCTGGACTCCACCTCGGGCCGGCCCCCTCCCCAAGCCATGCCGCCCCCTCCTATATATAGCGCCGCCCCTGCCGCCTCTCACCATCGCCGCCGCCGCCAACAGCAGCAGCAGCAGCGCCCGCCAGCCGCCGCCGCCTGCGCCGCACCTCCCGCCACCGCCCGCGCGCCGCACGCCGCCGGATCGCGCTGCCCCGCCGCCGCCGTTTTTTTTGGTTTTTAGGTACAAACCGCGGTTTTCTTTAGAAACCCTAGATCGGTTTATTTTTCTAGTTAGATTGTTTTGGTTTTTCGTTGGTCTATTTATTTAGCGGACGTTCGTCCGTTCGTTCGTTTTAACGAACGCTGTTCGCCGTTTAGGTTCAGACAGTGAACGTTCGTTCATTAGTCTTTTCTTTTTATTTTCTTTTTCGGCCAGGGACCTATCCACGATTATTTTTATCGTAGATTAGCCCCTGATCTTCAAACCCTCGTCGTTTCTTAAATATTTGTCCAAATCCAGTAAAACCAACGCCAAAATCTTCGTCTCGAACCCCTCTTTCTGGTTAATCAAGTTGAACATGGTTTTGACAATTTAAAATTTTGGTTTCAAGCAAATTTGAATTCTAAGTTCTTTTGACCATAGTTTCAGTTCCATAGCTCCGATTTGATTTATTCTTTGTGCAGATCGAAACTTTTCAGTTGAGTTTTCAGATTTGATTTTCATATTTGAGTTTTACCTGTGCATCTATGGTTGAGTGCTTATGTATGCTATTGTTTGTTTGTGATAGAATTCCAGGAGTGCAAAGCGTGCTACTACAAGTCACTAGGTTTTGCGGATCGTCAGCAAGCCAAGTGACACATTGATCATACTATTTTCATACTCAATTTTTATGCATTAGTTTCAATCCTCAAACATTGCATGATTAGGATGTGATTAACATGTGGGTATTGGGAAGTAGATGATGAGGTAGAACCTATTGCCTTGTTTATTATCAAACCCTGGGAGTTACTTCTACGTTATGCTTATGTTGCTATGCTATGCACGTAGACGTGGTTTGGTTTGAGAGATCCATGACAGATGTGAGTGTTTAATTAATGGTTAACTTAAGGTGGCTACTTTAATATACATCTAGGTGGATTATTGGTTTGGGCACCTAGAGAATCCAGTGTTGTCCTAGGATATCCTAGAGTACCTGTCAGATCATCCTATGGTTCGCCACCCAGGCTCAAAGGGATCATAAGATTATTCATGCTGGAAACTTCCGTGTGCAGCCACAAGCTATTATGGGCTCTAGCATAGTTGAGTATGTTGCATGACCTCTTTCAGTGGTGGGCTAGCAGATGTAGGGGATGTAGGTTGGTACTGTCTACCCAGGGTTAGAGTTAATGTTACTGAAAGACTGCATCTCGGTCGGAAAGTAGGTGTAACTGTCCACCAGGAGTAAAGAGTTAATGTTTCTGAAAGACTGTGTCTTGGTCATCCGTTTCTCAAACACCATGTAGTGTGAGAAATCCGACGGAGGAGATTGAGTCTTGTGGGGGAAAGTGCGCAAACCTCTACAGAGTGTACAAAACTAATCATGATTAGCCGTGTCCCTGGTTATGGACATCTTGAGTATCTGGTTCTTGAATTATCATGTGGATCTCATCACTCTAAATTAATTTGTTGGGTTGATAATTACTTTTAATTGGGATTGAGTTGGAGGAACCTTCTCAATGTTGTTCAACTACAATGATAGTTAAATAAAACATATTCCTTTGTTGTAGGAAAAAATTGGCTTTTCGCAAAACATTATAACTGTAGAGCCTCCACCAGCCATATATGCATGTAGTGATAGCCTTTATCTTGTTCATTGCTCTACTGTGTTATATTGCCAGCATATTCCATGTGCTGACCCGTCTTCGGGCTGCAACATATCATGTTGTAGACTTTTCAGACAAAGAGTAAGGTGCGCTAGGTCATTGTCGTTCACTCAGCTATGCCATTGGAGTTGATGGACTCACTTTATCTTCCAAGCCTTCCGTTGTTATCTTATTTAGATGGCCTTAAGCCATATTTATTGTAATAAGTTCTCTTTGGAGACTATCAATGTAATAAGTGTGTGATTGCTACTCTGTTATAAATCCTCGAGTACTATGTGTGTCATCATACTGATCCAGGGATGACACTTAAGCACGGAGACTTGACCGTCTGAGGTCGGGTCGCTACAAGATGGTATCAGAGCACACGCTGAATGTAGGACATGACCACTAAGATGAGCCATAGGTCACTCGTCTCTACTCACTTCCGACTCCTCTCCTTTTTCTACTCTATAGGATGGCTGACACAAGGAACAAGTTTGCACAACCGGATGAAGGCACCCCCTTTGGAAGACACTTGAAGGAAGTCACTAGGTACCTGAACATAGGAATACCAAGCTTCACCTGGACCTACACTGCCACTTTACCAGAAGAGGAGCGTTGGAAGATTTGAGTTCAAGTTCCATGAAGGACATTCACGCCAGTCACTGATCCCATAGAGTTTTCCTTTGATGCACCAACCTGGAGTCTAGGCAAGAGCATGGCAGCCCACATTGCTATGGGACGCATCGGAGAAGTCTACAAATAGGAGCTGAAGGACACTATCTACCAAATATATATGGGCGCCGAGATGAGCAATGGGAGATGATCAACACCAGGAAGGACAAGTCCATTGCAGCTTTCATCCAGGAGTTAAACCAACACATTCGTCGACAGGAGAACCAGTTGTATGCAAGAATGATAGATCTAAAGAAGTTGATGGCTAGGAACATGGAGCTAGAAGAGGAACTCAAGTCTACACGCGACAGATATGAGGAAGAAATCACAATACTAGTGGAGAAGAATGATGTAACGCCCAGAGACCGATGTGCCAGGTGTCGTCCAGTTATTCGTTGTTGTTGCCTTGTCATTGCTTGCATGTCATGCATTGCATATCATGTCATCATGTGCATTTCTTTTGCATACGTGTCCGTCTCATGCATCCGAGCATTTTCCCCGTTGTCCGTTTTGCATTCCGGCGCTCCGTTCTCCTCCGGTGGTCATTTCTACCTTCTTCTCGTGTGTGGGGATTAAACATTTCTGGATTGGACCGAGACTTGCCAAGCGCCTTGGTTTACTACCGGTAGACCGCCTGTCAAGTTTCGTACCATTTGGACTTCGTTTGATACTCCAACGGTTAACCGAGGGACCGAGAAGGCCTCGTGTGTGTTGCAGCCCAACACCCTTCCATTTTGGGCCAAAACCCACCTAAACCCTCTCCATCTTCTAGAGCGTTCGATCACGATCGCGTGGCCGAAAACCACACCTCATTTGTACTCTCCTAGCTCCCTCTACCTATAAATATGTCCTCCCCCTCCGAAATTTGCGGATGAACCCTAGCCCTCTTCCACCTCCAGCCGCCGGACGTGTCCATCCCGGACCGGACCGTGTCCAGCCGCCGCCCTCTGATGAATCCGCCGCCGCCACTTGTCCTCCCCGCGCCTCCCAGCCACCCCGGCCCGCCAGGCCCATCGCGGGCCCGCGCGAGCCCACAGCCGCCGCCGCCTACCTCTCGCGCCCGAGCTGCGGCTCCTTCCACCGGCCGCCGGCGGAAGACGCGCGACACCGCCGCCAGCTTGCTTTGCCGCCGCCTGCCTTCGCTCCACGCGCCACCCGAGGCACCGCGCCGCCCATCGCCCCTTGCCGTTGCACCCGCTGCCGGCCACAGCGCCACCCGCGCCGGTCGCCGCACCCTCCGGCCTCCTCCACCCTCCTCCTCGCCGGCCGGATCCGCAACTCCGGCGTGGATTCCGACGAACCTCGTACAGCGTGCATGAACCCTAGATCTGAGATCTGAGAGAGGTTGACTTTTTCCCTAAGTCCCCAAAATTTCCATGTTTCAAATGCCCCTGTTCATCATGCCGTAACTCCGCATCCGTAGCTCCGTTTTGCGCGTGCAGCATATCAAAATGTTCGTCTCAGAGAGTACATCATTTCATATCACTTCATCATTTTCATTTGAGTTCATCTTGATGCCCGAAATGCTGTTAGAAGAATGCTATTTGAGATAATTGTCAGATCTGCTGCTCCAAATAGCTATTTGTCATTTTTGCCATGTTTATTGTGTGCATGATATGCCCCTGAGCTCTACATGTGTTTTGTTATATGTTTTGCCATCTATCGAGAGGTGCAACCCATGTATTTTTGTGATGTGTGTGGTGACTAGCACAAGCTTGCAAAGTGGAGCATTCGTTAATGCTGATTTCAGGGACTTAGCCATTCCACTAAGTCCTTGACCTGTTTATCTCAATATGCCATATGTTCATGTTGTTTCCTAGTGATCCGTGCCTCTTTTGAGGATGATCAGTAAGGATGATTTGTTAATCTTGTACTGCTCTATCCATCCATGTCTTTGTTTGCAATTATGGAGCACCCTAGCTTGAGTCAATCGAGCTCTACTTTTGCTATTTCGTGAATCTGGGCAGATTGTCTACTTGTTAGCGATTTTTCCAAGGATGTTGTAGTTGATCCGTGCATGCTATGTTATTGTTCTTGCCATGTTTAGTTTGTATTTTGTGTATTCTTGATGGGTGGATGCTTAGATTGTCATGACTTGCTCTGTAGGGAGTGCATCGAGCTCGTAAACATGCCTACTTGATATCTGGTTTGCATGCTCTAGTTTTTCACTAAGTCTGTGATCTGTTTAAGTTTTTGCCATGTTCACATGCTTGCAAATGTATTTTCTGATCCCTTTTGGCTCAAGGTCACTAAGGGACTTTTGTTAAGCTCTTTGAGTAGCTCCATTCCATGCTTTACTTTTCCATGTTCAGGTCCTGTAGCATATATTTTTCATGCTCCAAAGTGTGCTATCTGATCTGAAATTCCAGACAAGTGTTAATTTCACTAAGTCTGAAATCTGTTTACCAAATGCACTTTTGCCATGCTTGTTTAAACCTGTTAATGGATGAATTGGCCCTAGCTGAGTGTTCATCTTTTGTTAAGCATCATGAGTGAATCCCTGCCATGTATTTTGTTGCCATGTTTGTGTGCTGTAGCATGTTCATCTTCATGCATTTAGATGGCTACTTGTTGTATTTCGCAGACCGGTACCATATTTGAATTGCTTGCCATTTCCAAACCGTAACTCCGATTCCGGCGTTCTTTATATCGTTTTCAAGAGATTTCATATCATCTTTCCAGTGGCACACTTGGTTTTCCAAGTTGAGGCCAGATCCTATCATTCCTTGTCAAATCATGCATATGCATCGCATACCGCATCCCGCATATCATACCATGTTCATGTGTTGGTTGTTTACTATGTTGTGTGCTTCTTTTCCGGTGTTTGCTTCTTCGGGTTGGTTCCAATAACGTCGCGTTTGTAAGGACCCGTTCGTATACGTCCGTTTGTCTTCTTCATGGACTCGTTCTTCTTCCTTGCGGGATTTCAGGCAAGATGACCATACCCTCGAAATCACTTCTATCTTTGCTTTGCTAGATGCTCGCTCTGTTGATATGCCTATGCTGTGATACCTACCACTTGCTTCATGCCTCCTATATTGTTGAACCAAGCCTCTAACCCACCTTGTCCTAGCAAACCATCGATTGGCTATGTTACCGCTTTGCTCAGCCCCTCTTATAGCGTTGTTAGTTGCAGGTGAAGATTGAAGTTTGTTCCTTGTTGGAACATGGAGATGTTGTTCCTTGTTGGAACATGTTTACTTGTTGGGTTATCACAATATATCTTATTTAATTAATGCATCTATATACTTGGTAAAGGGTGGAAGGCTCGGCCTTATGCCTGGTGTTTTGTTCCATTCTTGCCGCCCTAGTTTCCGTCATATCGGTGTTATGTTCCCGGATTTTGCGTTCCTTACGCGGTTGGGTTATAATGGGAACCCTTGACAGTTCGCTTTGAATAAAACTCCTCCAGCAAGGCCCAACCTTGGTTTTACCATTCGCCACCTAGCCTTTCTCCCTTGGGAGTCGCGCATCCCGAGGGTCATCTTTATTTTAACCCCCCCGGGCCAGTGCTTGTCTAAGTGTTGGTCCGAACGAGGCAGCCACTTGCAGCGTGCCCACCTCCTCAGGGGGGAAACTTGAGGGCTGTTTTTTAGCTTGTACGAGCGCTCATCCGAGTTGCCCTGAGAACGAGATATGTGCAGCTCCTATCAGGATGTCGGCGCATCGGGCGGTCTTGCTGGACTTGTTTTACCATTGTCGAGGATGTCGTGAAGAACCGGGATACCGAGTCTGATCGGAATGTCTCGAGAGGAGGTCTATTCCTTCGTTGACAGTGAGAGCTTGTGATGGGCTAAGTTGGGACACCCTTGCAGGGATTTGAACTTTCGAAATCCTTGCCCGCGGTTATGGGCAGATGGGAATTTGTTAACGTCCGGTTGTAGAAAACCTGAAGTTGACCTTAATTAAAATGTATCAACCGTGTGTGTAATCGTGATGGTCTCTTTCCGGCGGAGTCCGGGAAGTGAACACGGTGTTGGAGTTATGCTTGACGTAGGTTGTTTTAGGATCACTTCTTGATCATACTTTTATCGACCGTGCTTTGCCTTCTCTTCTCGCTCTCATTTGCGTATGTTAGCCACCATATATGCTAGCCGCTTGTTGCAGCTCCACCTCATACCTTTACCTTACCCATAAGCTTAAATAGTCTTGATCGTGAGGGTGCGAGATTGCTGAGTCCCCGTGGCTCACAGATACTTCCAAAACCAGCTTGCAGGTGCCGATGAGACCGTGCAGGTGACGCAACCAAGCTCGGGAGGAGCTCGATGAAGATCTTGTCCTTTGTGTTGTTTCTTTCTAGTTGATCAGTAGTGGATCCCAGTTGGGGTCGTTCGGGGACCTTGTCGCATTTGGGGTTCTTCTTTTATTTTGGGTTCCGTAGTTGGACCTTGATTGTATCTGGATGATGTAATGCTTTATTTATGTAATTGTGTGAAGTGGCGATTGTAAGCCAACTATGTATCTTTTCCCTTATGTATTACATGGGTTGTGTGAAGATTACCTCACTTGCGACATTGCTTTCAATGCGGTTATGCCTCTAAGTCGTGCTTCGACACGTGAGAGATATAGCCGCATCGAGGGCGTTACAAATGACCACCTGACGAGGAAGCTCGGAGTATTCATGGGAGACCCCGCGCTAGGAGGAGATGACGATCAATCCAAGGACATTCGTTCTGAAGACTACATCATCATCGACGACACCGACTTCGACCCCGACAGCAGTGATGATGATTACGAAGACAAAGCTGGAGCAGATATCATGGAGTCTTCCATCGATCAAAATTTCTATTAGACCACCATATGATCAGTAGTATTCCCCCATGTAAATAGTATAGTCCGAGCACTGTAACGGTAGTTAGATCGATTGTATGCCCTTGCTTGAAGTTGATTTGGTGTGATATGATTGTGTTTGACTCATGTGCATATGGGTGGTGTTTTCTCACTAGACCTCTTTCTATTCTGATCTCTCCCCTCTAAAACCATCAGATGCCTCCGAGACGTGATCCCGGATTTATCTTCCCACCGGAGCTCACTTAGTTGATCCAACAGCAGGATACACTGATGCAGTTTCTAGTCAAGAACCAAGGCAACAACAACAACAATAACAATAACAATAACCCACTGCTACCACCTCCATTTGACAACTTAGCCCGTTTTTTGAGGTTGCAGGCGCCGGTGTTTTCCAGTAGCACCGAGCTGATAGTTGCTAATGATTGGCTACGCAGGATTGGAAGGGAGTTGACCACCGCAGGTTGCACAGATGCGGAGAAGGTGTGTTTTGCCGCACATCAATTGGATGGACCTGCAGCATTATGGTGGAGAATTACACAGCCACTTTTCCTATAGCCAATGTCACTTGGGAACAGTTTCAGCAAGCTTTCTACACAACCCATGTTTCAACTGGAGCTATGAGCATGAAGAAGTGTGAGTTTCGTAACTTACGCCAGGGCAACCGTACTGTGGGGTAGTACGTGGATGAGTTTAGCAAGTTGGCCCGCTATGCCCGAGATGATGTGGCCACAATTGCCGCGAAACAGGAGAAGTTTATGGAAGGGTTGACTGATGAGATGAGTATGCAGTTGATGGTGGCAACATTTAACAACTACCAGGAATTGGTATATAAGGCTCTTATGATTGAAGGGAAGCAGCAGCAGATTGAGAGCCGCAAAAGGAAGTATGGACAAGGGAAGTACAATTCAGGAGCTCAGCAAAAGCCTCGTTTTACCCCGAACTCGGGAGGATATACCCATAACCATGGAGGCCATACCCACAATGGATAAGTTCGCATAACCACAGTGGCCCCAAGAATGTAAATGGGAATGGAGCATGCAGCAACCAAAACTGCTCCAATCCAGCCACACCCGCCAAGAGGGACCTAAGTCACATTACTTGTTTCAAGTGCGGGAAGACTGGACACTATGCCACTGAGTGCCCTGAAGCAAAGAATGGAAATGGCAATGGAAGCTTTGGGAAGAAGCCCAACCCTTTCAACAGGGGACAACTGAACCACGTTAACGTGGAGGAGGTTGAAGAGCAGCCAAGCGCAGTTATCGGTAAGTTTTTGGTTAAGTCATTTACCGCTCTCGTTCTTTTTCATATTGGTGCATCGCATTCATACATTTCAAGGGGATTTGTGGATAAGTATAAGTTGCCCACCAAAGCTCTTATAGGACACCTATGTTAGTATGCTCGCCAGGAGCAGAGCATATGGCAAGCCAAGGATGTTTTCAGGTGCCATTAACCATAGGTAGGCATGTTTTCCCCTTAGACCTGATAATTCTGGAATCACAAGGATTGGATGTGATACTAGGAATGGATTGGCTATCGATGTATGGAGGAAACATTGATTGCGCCAGTAAGTCAATTCTACTCACCACACCAGAGGGAAAAAGAATTAAGTATGTATCCAAGCATACACCAAAGAGGACCCACATAAATTCTCTCATGGGAGTTGTTCAGGAAGAAGTGCCTGTAGTGAAGGATTACCTAGATGTATTTCCAGAGGAACTACCTGGCATGCCGCCGGATCGAGACATTGAGTTTTTGATAGAGCTGTTGCCAGGCACCGGACCAATATCGAAGAGACCATACCGGATGCCCGCAAATGATCTGGAGGAGATTAAGAAACAGATTAAGGCGTTATTGGAGAAAGGTTGCATCCAACGAAGCTCGTCACCATGGGGATCCCCAATGCTCTTGGTTGAGAAGAAGGATAAATCTCTGAGAATGGTGGTTGACTATCGTGCATTGAATGAAGTGACGATCAAGAAGAAGTACCCACTGCCAATGATCAATGATTTGTTTGACCAGCTGCAAGGAGCTAAAGTATTTTCCAAGATCGATCTACGGCCAGGATACCACTAGCTGAAGATCCGAGAACAGGATATACCTAAGACAACTTTCACCACAAGGTACGGGCTATACGAGTACACAGTTATGTCATTTGGATTGACCTATTTCATGAGTATGATGAATAAGGTGTTCATGGAGTTCTTGGATAAGTTTGTTGTGGTGTTCATTGATGATATTTTGGTATACTCGAAGAATGAAGAGGAACACAAGGAGCATTTGCGTTTAGTTCTCGAGAAGCTCAGGGAACATCAGTTGTATGCCAAGTTCAGCAAATGTGAGTTTTGGTTGAAGGAAGTTGGATTCCTTGGACATGTTATATCACGAGAAGGTATAGAAGTAGACCCCACCAAGGTTAATTCAGTCACAAATTGGCTATCACCCACCACAGTTGGAGAAATCCGCAGTTTTCTTGGACTCGCAGGATATTATCGGAGATTTATCAAGAATTTCTATAAGAATGCGAAGCCCATGACGGAGTTGTTGAAGAAGGACACCAAGCTCAAATGGACAGAAGAATGTGAGGCTAGTTTTCAGGAGTTGGAGAAACTTTTGACTACATCCCCAGTGTTGATTCTGCCAGATATACGCAAGTATTTCCAAGTGTATTGCGAGGCATCTTGCTTAGGACTTGGAGGTGTACTTATGCAAGATGGAAGAGTTGTTTCGTATGCCTCCCGTCAGCTTCGACCGCATGAGTTGAATTATGTCACGCATGATTTGGAGTTAGCAGCCGTAGTACATGCACTCAACACCTGGAGACATTTTCTTACTGGAAACCGTTGTGATGTGTACACGGATCATAAGAGTTTGAAGTACAATTTTACTCAGAAGGAGCTGAATCTCAGGTAGAGGAGATGGTTGGAGCTCATAAAGGACTATGATTTGAAGCTACATTATCATCCAGGAAAGGCTAATGTCATTGCAGACGCTTTGAGCCGGAAGAGTTATGTTAATACTCTCTTAACAGGAGGGTTACCAAAGGAGTTAGCCGAGGATCTCAGGGAACTTCGTTTGGAGATAGTTCCTAGAGGTTTTATTGCAGCGTTGGAGATTCAGTCAACATTATTGGGAAAATTCGAGAAGCTCAGAAGGATGACAGAGAAATTGCCGAGATAAAGGAGAAAATGAGCAAGGGAAAAGCCAAAGGTTTTCGTGAGGATGAGCACGACACCTTGTGGTTTGAGGACCGTGTTTATGTACCCAATAATGCAGAGATCAGGAAGTTGATACTACATGAAGCTCATGACTCGCCATACTCGATACACCCCGGAAACACCAAGATATATTTGGATTTGAAGGCGCGTTTCTAGTGGACAGGAATGAAGAAGGATATTGCCGAGTATGTAGCGGTATGTGATGTATGTCAGAGAGTGAACGCAGAACATCAGAAGCCAGCAGGATTATTGCAGCCTATGCCGATACCCGAATGGAAGTGGGATAAGTTTGGCATGGATTTTATCACCGGATTACCCAGGACCGGATCGGGATATGATTCTATTTGGGTACTAGTGGATCATTTGACCAAAGTGGCTCACTTTATCCAAGTTAAAACCACCTATACGAGTGCGAAGTTGGCCAAGATATATATGACCAGAATCGTATGTCTGCATGGATTTCCGAGGACCATCGTATCAGATAGAGGAACAAAGTTCACTTCAAAGTTTTGGCATCAGCTGCACTAGACTTTGGGGACCAGACTAGAGTTTAGTACAACCTTTCATCCGCACACAAATGGACAGACTGAGAGAGTCAATCAGATTCTGGAAGACATGTTGAGAGCTTGTGCGCTAGATTATGGATCTAGTTGGGATGACAATTTGCCTTATGCGGAGTTCTCATACAACAATAGCTACCAGGCCAATTTGAAGATGGCACCTTTCGAAGCTTTATATGGACGAAGGTGCAGGACACCGTTGAGGTGGGATGAAGTTGGAGACCGTCAGTTGTTTGGACCAGATTTAATCAAAGAGTCAGAAGAGAAGGTTAAGCTGATTCGAGATAGACTGAAGGTAGCTCCGTCCAGGCAGAAGAGTTATGCAGACTCGAAACGCAAGGAGGTAGTCTATGAAGTCGGAGACAGAGCATATCTTCGTGTGTCACCTCTGCGAGGAGTTAAACATTTTGGAGTCAAGGGAAAGTTATCCCCGAGATTTGTAGGACCATATCGAGTTTTGGAACGTATGGGAGAAGTAGCCTACAAGTTGGAGTTACCCGAAGGATCGTCAGGAGTTCATGATGTGTTTCAGGTTTCCTAGTTGAAGAAATGCCATGCAGAAATGGTCGATATCCCTCTGAGAGATACAGTGCCCCTGGAAGCAATTCAGTTGGATAGTGATCTGACCTATGAGGATAAACCAGTCAAGATTCTCGAGGTTTCCAGCCGAGTTACACGAAGCAAGGTTATCAAGTTTTTCAAAGTTCAGTGGAGCCACCATACCGAGGATGAAGCCACCTGGGAATGAGAGGATGATCTACGGAAAGACCACCCACACCTATTTTCTAGCCAACCCGAATCTCGAGGACGAGATTCATTTTAAAGGGGGTTGGTTTGTAACATCTCAAATTATCAATTTGGAATGTTATACATAGGTCATTCATGCATATCATATTTTATTGCAGTTTGATTTGCGATCCTCGAAAATTCTAAGCAACTCAAGGACCCATGGAGAGAGTTGGGGATTTCACCATTTTCATATTTGAATTTTCTCAAATATCGAAACAAGGATCATTTTGGTTTTAATTATTTTTCTCCTCCAAAAATATTTCATATTAAAATTATATGAGAGGAGATAATATGACATATTGGAGGAAAAATATTAAAATCAAATAAATAATTTTATTTGGATTTTATTGCCATTTTATTTGAATTAGAAAAAAAATATGCATTTAAAAAAATCATTTTAGGTAATGAAAATGTTCACTAAGTTCTAAATATTCTATTTAGACGGTGAAAGTTGTTTTTGGCATTTTTAGAAAATTTTTTATTTATTAGAATTTTTCTCGGCGAAATCTGTTTGAAAAAAATTCCCGGACCGCGCTGGCTGCAGCCCAGCCGGCCTATTTCCCAGTGCCGCCTCCCTCACGCCGCGCCGTCGCCGGCATGGACGCCGAGGCAAAGCCCGAGCCGGACTCCACCTCACGCCTCGCCCCGCCGCCACGCGCACGCCGCCCCGCCCACCGGATCTCCCTGCCCTGCCGCCGCCGTTGACCTCGAGCCGCCGCCCTTTTTTGGTTTTTAGGTAAAAACCATGGTTTTCTTAAAAAACCCTAGATCTGTTTGTTTTTTAGTTAGATTGGTTTGGTTTCTCGCCGGTTTATTTATTTAGCGGATGTTCGTCCGTTCATTCGGTTTTACGAACGCTGTTCGCCGTTTAGGTTCAGACATCGAACTTTAGTTCGTTAGTCTTTTCTTTTTATTTTCTTTTTTGGCCAGGGACCTATCCACGATTATTTTTATCGTAGATTAGCCCCTGATCTTCAAACCCTCGTTGTTTCTTAACCGTTGTCCAAATCCAGTGAATCCAACGCCAAAATCTTCGTCTCGAACCCCTCTTTTTCTTTAATCAACTTGAAAATGGTTTTGACAATTTAAAATTTTGGTTTCAAGCAGATTTGAATTTGAAGTTCTTTTGACCATAGTTTCAGTTTCATAGCTCCGATTCGATTGATTCTTTTTGCAGATCGAATCTTTTCAGTTGAGTTTTCAGATTCGATCTTCTTATTTGAGTTTTACCCGGCTTCTATGCTTGAGTAATTATGTATGCTATTGTTTGTTTGTGATAGAATTCCCGTAGTGCGAAGCATGCTACTACGAGTCACTAGGTTTTGCGGATCGTCGGCAAGGCAAGTAACACATTGATCATACTCTTTTCATACCCGGTTTTTATGCATTAGTTTCAATCCTCAAACATTGCATGATTAGGATGATTAACATGTGGGTATTGGGAAGTAGATGATGAGGTAGAACCTATTGCCCTGTTTATTATCAAACCCTGGGAGTTACTTCTACGTTATGCTTATGTTGCTATGCTATGCATGTAGATGTGGTTTGGTTTGAGAGATCCATGACAGATGTGAGTGTTTAATTAATGGTTAACTGAAGGTGGCTACTTTAATACACATCTGAGTGGATTTTTGGTTTGGGCACCTGGAGAATACAATGTTGTCCTAGGATATCCCGGAGTACCCATGAGATCATCCTATGGTTCGCCACCCAGGCTCAAAGGGATCATAAGATTATTCATGCTAGAGACTTCTGTGTGTAGCCACAAGCTATTATGGGCTCTAGCATAGTTGAGTATGTTGCATGACCTCTTTCAGTGGTGGGCTAGCAGATGTAGGGGAAAGTAGGTGTAACTGTCCACCCAGAGTAAAGAGTTAATGTTTCTGAAAGACTGTGTCTCGGTCATCTGTTTCGCAAACACCATGTAGCGCGAGAAATCCGACGGAGGAGATCGAGTCTTGTGGGGAAAAGTGCGCAAACCTCTGCAGAGTGTACAAAACTAATCATGATTAGTCGTGTCCCCGGTTATGGACATCTTGAGTATCTGGTTCTTGAATTATCATGTGGATCTCATCACTCTAAATTAATTTGTTGGGTTAATAATTACTTCTAATTGGGGATTGAGTTGGAGGAACCTTCTCAATGTTGTTCAACTACCATGATAGTTAAATAAAACATATTCCTTTGTTGTAGGAAAAAATGACTTTTCACAAAACATTATAATTGTAGAGCCTCCACCAGCCATATATGCATGTAGTGATAGCCTTTCTCTTGTTCATTGCTCTACTGTGTTATATTGCCAGCATATTCCATGTGCTGACCCGTTTTCGGGATGCAACATATTATGTTGCAGACTTTTCAGACGAAGAGTAAGGTGTGCTAGGTCGTTGTCGTGCACTCATCCATGCCGTTGGAGTTGATGGACTCACTTTATCTTCCAAGCCTTCCGATGTTATCTTATTTAGATGGCCTTAAGCCATATTTATTGTAATAAGTTCTCTTTGGAGACTATCGATGTAATAAGTGTGTGATTGCTACTCTGTTATAAATCCTCGAGTACTGTGTCTGTCAGCATACCGATCCAGGGATGACACTTAAGCACAGAGGCTTGACCGTTTGAGGTCGGGTCGCTACATTATTTATGGACAACAACTACATCATGGCAATTCTGCTGAAAACAGCGTCAGTCTGGGTTAGTTCCATTCAAATCATGCAAATTAGAGTCCAAAACAAGAGCAAAAGTGCTTGGAAAAGTAGATACGTTCAGGACATATCATGTACTATCAAACATCACTTCATAACTGGGTGATCATAAAGGTGCTCTACAGGTATCTCTGAGGTGTCTGTTGGGTTGGCATGGATCGAGACCGGTATTTGTCACTCCGTATGATGGAGAGATATCTCTGGGCCCTCTCGGTAATACAACATCATTAAGAGCTTGCAAGCAATATGGATAATGAGTTAGTCACGGGATCTTCTATTATAGAATGAGTAGAGAGACTTGTTGGCAGCGAGATTGAACTAGGTATGGAGATACAGACAATTGAATCTCGGGCAAAGTAACATATCGCTAGACAAAAGGAATTGCATATGGGATTAATTGAATCCTTGACATCATGGTTCAACCAATAAAGATCTTTGTGGAATATGTAGGAACCAGTATGGGCATCCAGGTCCCACTATTGGTTATTGACCGGAGAGATGTCTCACTCATGTCTACATGATTCTCAAACCCCTAGGGTCCGCACGCTTAAGTTCGATGATGCTAGAGTAGAATTGGGATATGTGCATTGGTAACTGAATGTTGTTTGGAGTCTGAGATGAGATCCCAGATGTCAAGAGGAGCTCCAGAATGTTATGGAGGTAAAGATTTATATATGGGAAGTCCCGTTTTGGTCGCCGAAAAAATTTTAGGCATTACCGACAGTGTATCAGGAGTGCCAAAAGGGGCCTGGGGGTCCACCGAGGTATCCACCTGCCCCCCGGGGCCCACATGGGCTATAGGGGGAGCGCCTTGGCCTATATGGGCCAGGGGCACCAGCCCCAATCGGCCAATGTGCCAAGGAGAGGTGGAGGAGGAAGAGTCCTAAGGGGGAAGGCACCCCCTAGGTGCCTTGGGAGGGAGGACTCCTCCCTTGGCCGCCTCCCCTCCTTGGAGGAGGGGCTAGGGTTGTGCCCTAGCCCTCCCCCTTGACTCCTATATATAGTGAGGGAGAGGTTGGACTGAACACACCAATTCCCATGCCCTGGCGGCAGCCCTACCTCTCTCATAACTTCGTTTTCTCCTCAAATTGGTTCCGGCAGCGTTTGGCAAAGCCCTGCCAGCACTGCACCACCACCATATCCACCACACCATCGTGCTGTTTGAAATCCCATCTACTTCTCCTCTCTTGCTTGCTGGGTAAGAAGGAGGAGACGTCACTGAGTTGCATGTGTGCTGAACATGGAGGTGTCATACGTTCGGTACTTCATCGGATTGGATCGCGATTGGATTGTGAAGAGTACGACTACATCAACCGCGTTATATATGCTTCCGCTTTCAGTCTACAAGGGTATGTAGACACACTCCTCTCACATTGATGTGCATATCCTAGATTAGATATTGGGTGTTCATAGGAATATTTTTGATTTTCATGCTTCGTACCCCATCAGAAAGATGGATCTTTAAGAATGTGTGTTGATTGTAGACATATTAACCACATTACCGTCAGGTATGGGCACCCCATACCTTGGCTTGGTGATATGGTTGATGAACTTAGTGGCGCCACCATCTTTTCTAAAATTGACTTGCGAAGTGGCTACCACGAAATTAGAATGAGAGAGGGTGATGAATGGAAAACTTCTTTCAAAACAAAATTTGTTTTTGTATGAGTGGTTAGTTATGCCACTTGGATTGATAAATGCACCTAATACCTTCATGAGATTAATGTTTCATGTGCTTAGAATGTTCATTGGCAAGTTTGTTGTTGTTTACTTTGATGACATCCTGATGTGCTTGATGTCCTAAGAGAGGAGAGATTATATGCTAACAAGGAAAAATGCACATTTTGCACGGACAAAGTTGTGTTTATTGGATTTGTTATTTCAGCTCAAGGTGTGGAGGTAGATGAGGAAAAGGTCAAAGCCATCTGTGAGTGGATGCCTCCACAAAATTTAAGTCAACTATGAAGCTTCCTTAGGCTTGTTGTTTTCTATCGTCGGTTTGTGAAGGACTTCAACACCATTGCTGCCCCCATGAATGAGCTAACAAAGAAAGATGTGCAGTTCCCTTCAAGTGGGCAAATGCACAGGAGAAGGCCATCCAAGAGCTGAAAGAAAAATTAACATCTGCACCACTGCTTGCACTACCCAACTTTGGTAAGACTTTTGAAATTGAATGTGATGCAAGTCGTGTTGGTATTGCAGGAGTACTAATGCAAGAAGGTAGGCCTATTGCAAATTTTAGTGAGAAGCTAAGTGGTACAATTCTAGATTATTCAGTTTATGACAAGGAATTATATGCACTTCTGAGATCGTTGGAAACATGGAAACATTATTTGTGGCCTAAAGAATTTGTGATACATCCTGACCATGAATCTTTAAAGAACCTTTGGGGTCAACTAAAACTAAAACGTAGACATGAAAAATGGAGTGAATTCATAGAATCTTTTCCCTATATTGTCAAGTAAAGAAAGGAAAAGATAATGTTGTTGTCGATGCTTTGTCTAGACGCCATATTTTACTGTCACAACTTGATACTAAAATTCTTGGGTTGCAAAGCATCGAAGAATTGTATGTCAATGACCCATATTTTGCTGAACCACACTCAAAGTGTAGTGACGGAAAAGGTTGGGAAAAGTTTCACCTGCATGACAGATTCTTATTTTGAGCTAACAAAATTGTGCATCCCAGGTTGTTCTGTTCGTTTTTGCTTTTGCAGGAGGCTCATGCTAGTCATCTCATGGGACATTTTGTAGTAAATAAAACAAAGATTGTGTTGATTAACCATTTCTTTGGCCAAGGATGAGATGTGATGTTGAGCGCTATGTGCTACGTTGTGAGATCTGTCGCAAAGCTAAGTCACGTTTAAACCTTCATGGACTTGATACGCCTTTATCAATTCCTAGTACACCTTGGGGAAGATATTTCTATGGATTTTGTTATTGGATTACCACGCACTCAGAGGGAGAGTGATTTGGGTTTTTGTGGTGGTTGATAGGTTTAGCAAGATGGCTCATTTTATCCCGTGTCGTAAGAGCGATGATGCTTCAGACATTGTTGATTTGTTTTTTAGGGAAGTCATGCGACTACATGGAGTACCACGCACTATTGTTTCAGATCGTGACACCAAGTTTTTGAGCTATTTTTGGAAAACATTGTGGGCAAAGCTTCTCATTTTCACTACATGCACCCACAAATGGAAGGACAAACTGAACTTGTCAACCGCGCACTATCCATGATGCTAAGATCGGTTTTAAAGAACAATTTGAAGATGTGGGAAGAGTGTCTCTCCGACATGGAGTTTGCATACAGCAGGGTGGTACATTCAACTACTGAATTTTGTCTTTTGAAATTGTTTATGGTTTTAGACCTACTGCTCTAAATCTTTTGCCTTTACCATTGAAGGAGCGAATTAATCTTGATGCAAGTAAGCGTGATGATGTCATGAAGAAAATTCATGAGAAGACCAAGGAAAATATTGAGAAGATGACTGAACAATACGTAAAACAAGCAAATAAGGGAAGAAAGAAGGTGTTGTTCGACGAAGGTGATCTTGTGTGGGTACACTTGTGGAAGGATCATTTCTCGGATCAACACAAATGCAAGTTGCAGCCATGCGAAGATGGTCCATTCAAAGTGTGTGCCAAGATCAATGACAATGCCTACAAGATTGACCTTTCGATGAATTATGGTGTTAGTACAACTTTCAGTGTGTCCAACCTCTTGTTGGAAATATGCCCTAGAGGCAATAATAAATTGATTATTATTATATTTCCTTGTTCATGATAATCGTTTATTATCCATGCTATAATTGTATTGATAGGAAACTCAGATACATGTGTGGATACATAGACAACACCATGTCCCTAGTGAGCCTCTAGTTGACTAGCTCGTTGATCAATAGATGGTTACGGTTTCCTGACCATGGACATTGGATGTCGTTGATAACGGGATCACATCATTAGGAGAATGATGTGATGGACAAGACCCAATCCTAAGCCTAGCACAAAGATCGTGTAGTTCGTATGCTAAAGCTTTTCTAATGTCAAGTATCATTTCCTTAGACCATGAGATTGTGCAACTCCCGGATACCGTAGGAGTGCTTTGGGTGTATCAAACGTCACAACGTAACTGGGTGACTATAAAGGTGCATTACAAGTATCTCTGAAAGTGTCTGTTGGGTTGGCACGAATCGAGACTAGGATTTGTCACTCCGTGTAAGCGGAGAGGTATCTCTGGGCCCACTCGGTAGGACATCATCATATGCGCAATGTGACCAAGGAGTTGATCACGGGATGATGTGTTACGGAACGAGTAAAGAGACTTGCCGGTAACGAGATTGAACTGGGTATTGGATACCGACGATCGAATCTCGGGCAAGTAACATACCGCTAGACAAAGGGAATTGTATACGGGATTGATTAAGTCCTTGACATCGTGGTTCATCCGATGAGATCATCGTGGAACATGTGGGAGCCAACATGGGTATCCAGATCCCGCTGTTGGTTATGACCGGAGACGTCTCGGTCATGTCTGCATGTCTCCCGAACCCGTAGGGTCTACACACTTAAGGTTCGGTGACGCTAGGGTTGTATGAGATATTAGTATGCAGTAACCCGAAAGTTTGTTCGGAGTCCCGGATGAGATCCCGGACGTCACGAGGAGTTCCGGAATGGTCCGGAGGTAAAGATTATATATAGGAAGTGCTATTTCGGCCATCGGGACAAGTTTCGGGGTCACCGGTATTGTACCGGGACCACCGGAAGGGTCCCGGGGGTCCACCGGGTGGGGCCACCTGCCCCGGGGGGCCACATGGGCTGTAGGGGTGTGCGCCTTGGCCTATATGGGCCAAGGGCACCAGCCCCAAGAGGCCCATGCGCCAAAGAGAAGGAAAAAGGGAGAGTCCTAAAAGGGGAAGGCACCTCCGAGGTGCCTTGGGGAGGATGGACTCCTCCCCCCTTGGCCGCACCCTTCCTTGGAGGAAGGGGCAAGGGCTGCGCCTCCCCCTCTCCCTTGGCCCTATATATAGTGGGGAAAAGGAGGAGCAAACCAATCTAAGGCCTGGCGCCTCCCTCTCCCTCCCGTGACACATCCCTCCTCCCGCAGCGCTTAGCGAAGCCCTGTTGGAATCCCGCTACTTCCACCACGCCGTCGTGCTGCTGGATCTCCATCAACCTCTCCCTCTCTCTTTGCTGGATCAAGGCGTGGGCGACGTCACCGGGCTGTACGTGTGTTGAACGCGGAGGTGCCGTGCGTTCGGCACTTGGTCATCGGTGATTTGGATCACGCCGAGTACGACTCCATCAACCCCGTTCTCTTGAACGCTTCCTCTTAGCGATCTACAAGGGTATGTAGATGCACTCTCCTTCCCCTCGTTGCTGGTTTCTCCATAGATAGATCTTGGTGACACGTAGGAAAATTTTGAATTTCTGCTACGTTCTCCAACAGTGGCATCATGAGCTAGGTCTATGCGTAGATTCTATGCACGGGTAGAACACAAAGTAGTTGTGGGCATTGTTTTTGTTCAATATGCTTGCCGTTACTAGTCTTATCTTAATTCGGCGGCATCGTGGGATGAAGCGGCCCGGACCGACCTTACACGTACTCTTATGTGAGACAGGTTCCACCGACTGACATGCACTAGTTGCATAAGGTGGCTAGCGGGTGTCTGTCTCTCCTACTTTAGTCGGATCGGATTCGATGAAAAGGGTCCTTATGAAGGGTAAATAGCAATTGGCATATCACGTTGTGGTTTTGCGTAGGTAAGAAACGTTCTTGCTAGAAACCCATAGCAGCCACGTAAAACATGCAAACAACAATTAGAGAACATCTAACTTGTTTTTGCAGGGTATGCTATGTGATGTGATATGGCCAAAAGGATGTGATGAATGATATATGTAATGTATGAGATTGATCATGTTCTTGTAATAGATGATCATGGAGCCCCAAGATGGAGATCAAAGGAGCTACATGATATTGGCCATATCATGTCACTATTTGATTGCATATGATGTTTATCATGTTATGCATCTTGTTTACTTAGTACGACGGTAGTAAATAAGATGATCCCTCATAAAATTTCAAGAAGTGTTCTCCCCTAACTGCGCACCGTTGCTACAATCCGTCGCTTCGAAGCATCACGTGTTAATCGGGTGTGATAGATCCTTTCGTTCACATACAACGGGTGTAAGCAAGATTTACACATGCAAAAACACTTAGGGTTAACTTGACGAGCCTAAGCATGTGAAGACATGGCCTCGGAACACAGAGACTGAAAGGTCGAACACGAGTCGTATGGAAGATACGATCAACATGAAGATGTTCACCGACGTTGACTAGTCCGTCTCACGTGTTAATCGGACATGGCCTGGTCGACTCGGATCGTGTAATACTTAGATGACTAGAGGGATGTCTAATCTAAGTGGGAGTTCATAAGATGAACTTAATTATTCTGAACATAGTCAAAAGGATTTTGCAAATTATGTCGTAGCTCACGCTTTAGTTCTACTGTTTAGTTATGTTCCTAGAGAAAAAAAAATTAGTTGAAAGTTGATAGTAGCAATTATGTGGACTAGGTCCGTAAACTGAGGATTGTCCTCATTGCTTCATAGAAGGCTTATATCCTTAATGCACCACTCAGTGTGCTGAACCTCGAACGTTGTCTGTGGATGTTGCGAACATCTGACATACACGTTTTGATAACTACGTGATAGTTCAGTTAAACGGTTTAGAGTTGAGGCAAGGCACCAAAGACGTTTTGAAACGTCACGAAACATATGAGATGTTTTGAGGGCTGAAATTGGGATTTCAGGCTCGTGCCCACGTCAAGAGGTATAAGACCTCCGACGATTTTCTTAGCCTGCAAACTAAGGGAGAAAAGCTCAATTGTTGAGCTTGTGCTCAGATTGTCTAGTACAACAATCATTTGAATCAAGTGGGAGTTGATCTTCCAGATGAGATAGTGATGTTTCTCCGAAGTCATTACCACCAAGCTGCTAGAGCTTCGTGATGAACTATAATGTATCAGGGACATATATGATGATCCTTGAGATATTCGCGATGTTTGACACCGCGAAAGTAGAAATCAAGAAGGAGCATCAATTGTTGATGGTTGGTGAAACCACTAGTTTCAAGAAGGGCAAGGGCAAGAAGGGATACTTCATGAAACGGCAAATTCAGCTGCTGCTCTAGTGAGAAACCCAAGGTTGAACCCAAACCCGAGACTAAGTGCTTCTGTAATAAGGGGAACAGCCACTGGAGCAGAATTACCCTAGATACTTGGTAGATTAGAAGGCTGGCAAGGTCGATAGAAGTATATTGGATATACATTGTGTTGATGTGTACTTTACTAGTACTCCTAGTAGCACCAGGGTATTAGATACCGGTTCGGTTGCTAAGTGTTAGTAACTCGAAATAAAAGCTACGGAATAAACGGAGACTAGCTAAAGGTGAGCTGACGATATGTGTTGGAAGTGTTTCCAATGTTGATATGATCAAGCATCGCACGCTCCCTCTACCATCGAGATTGGTGTTTGCGTTGAGCATAGACATGATTGGATTATGTCTATCGCAATACGGTTATTCATTTAAGGAGAATAATGGTTACTCTGTTTATTTGAATAATACCTTCAATGGTCTTACACCTAAAATGAATGGTTTATTGAATCTCGATCGTAGTGATACACATGTTCATGCCAAAAGATAGTAAATGATTAGTACCACCTACCTTGTGGCACTGCCACGTAAGTCATATCGGTATAAAAACGCATGGAAGAAGCTCCATGTTGATGGACTTTGGACTCACTCGTTTTTGAAAAGTTTGAGACATGCGAACCATGTCTATTGGTGTATATGCATGAAGAAACTCCATGCAAATGGACCGTTTGGACTCACTTGATCTTGAATCACTTGAGACATGCAAATCATACCACATGGGCAAGATGACTGAAAGCCTCGTTTTAGTAAGACGGAACAAGATAGCAACTCATTGGAAGTAACACATTTTGATGTGTGCAGTCCCATGAGTGTTGAGGCGTATAGTGGATATCGTTATGTTCTTCACAGATGATTTGAGTAGATGTTGAGTATATTTACTTGATGAATCACGAGTCTGAATTATTGAAAGGTTCAAGTAATTTCAGGGTGAAGTTGAAAGATCGTCGTGACAAGAGGATAAAATATCTATGATATGATCATAGAGATGAATATCTGAATTACGAGTTTGGCACAGAATTAAGACATTGTGGAAATCGTTTCACAACTTAGTGTGATGGTGTGTCCGTACATCATAACTGCACCCTATTGGATATGATGCATACCATGATGTCTCTTATCGAATTACCACGATAGTTCATGGGTTAGGCATTAGAGACAACCACATTCACTTTAAATAGGGGCACCACGTAATTCGATGAGATGACACCTAGTAGATACTATGTTTAGAGAAACCTAAGCTGTCATTTCTTGAAAGTTTGGGGCTGCGACGCTTATGTGAAAAAGGTTTCAGGCTAGATAAGCTCGAACCCAAAGCGGAATAAATGCATCTTCATAGGACCCAAAAAAGTTGGGTATACCTCCTGTCTCAGATCCGAAAGCAATAAAGGAATTGTTTCTAGAATCAGGTCCTTTCTCGAGGAAAAGTTTCTCTCGAAAGAATTGAGTGGGAGGATGGTGGAGACTTGATGAGGTTATTGAACCATCACTTCAACTAGTGTATAGCAGGGCACAAAGAGTTGTTCCTGTGGCACCTACACCAATTGAAGTGGAAGCTTATGATATTGATCATGAGACTTCGGATCAAGTCACTCCCAGACCTCGTAGGATGACAAGGATGCTTACTACTTCAGAGTGGTACGTAATCCTGTCTTGGAAGTCATGTTGCTAGACAACAATGAACCTACAAGCTATGGAGAAGCGATGGTGGGCCCGGATTCCAAAATGGCTCGAGGCCATATAATCCGAGAGAGGATCCATATATGAAAACAAAGTGTAGACTTTGGAAGAACTACTTGATGGTCGTAAGGCTGTTAGGTACATATGGATTTTAAAAGGAAGACGGACAATGATGGTAAGTATCACCATTAAGAAAGCTCGACTTGTCGTTAAGATGTTTTCCGACAAGTTCAAGGGGTTGACTACGATGAGACTTTTTCACTCGTAGCGGTGCTAAGAGTCTGTTGGAATTATATTAGCGATTACTGCACTATTTATGAAATCTTGCAGATAGGATGTCAAAAACCATTGTTTCCTCACGATTTTCTTGAGGAAAGGATGTATGTGATACAACCAGAAGGTTCTAACAATCCTGAAAGATGCTAACAAGTATGCAAAGCTCTAGTAATGCTTCTAAGGACTGGAGTGAGCATCTCGGAGTTGGAATGTATGCTTTGATGAAGATGATCAAAGATTTTGGGTGTATACAAAGTTTATGAGAAACTTGTATTTCCAAAGAAGTGAGTGGGAGCACTATAGAATTTCTGATAGAGTATATGTTGTTGACATATTGTTGATCAGAAATGATGTAGAATTTCTGGAAAGCATATAGGGTTATTTGGAAAGTGTTTTTCAATGGAAAGCCTGGATTAAGCTACTTGAACATTGAGCATCAAGATCTATAAGGATAGATCAAAACGCTTGATGGTACTTTCAAATGAGCACATACCTTGACATGATCTTGAAGGTGTTCAAGATGGATCAGTCAAAGAAGGATTGCCTGAGTTATAAGGTGTGAAGTTAAGACTTAAAGCTCGACCACGGCAGAATAGAGAGAAAAGACGAAGGTCGTCCCCTATGCTTAAGACGTAGGCTCTACAGTATGCTATGCTGTGTACCGCACCTGAAGTGTGCCTTGCCATGAGTCAGTCAAGGGTACAAGAGTGATCATGAATGGATCACGGGACAGCGGTCAAAGTTTCCTTAGTAACTAGTGGACTAAGGAAGTTTTCTCGATTATGGAGGTGGTAAAAGAGTTCGTCGTAAAGGGTTACGTCGATGCAGCTTCAACCTATCCGGATAGCTCTGAGTAGAGATACCGGATACGTATAATGGAGCAACAATTTAGAATAGCTCCAAGTAGAACAGTTATTTGGATTAGCTCCAAATAGAACGTGGTAGCTACATCTAGGAGATGACATAGAGATTTGTAAAGCACACACGGATCTGAAAGGTTCAGACCCGTTGACTAAAACCTCTCTCACAAGCAACATGATCAAACCTAAAACTCATTGAGTGTTAATCACATAGTGATGTGAACTAGACTACTGACTCTAGTAAACTCTTGGGTGTTAGTCACATGGCGATGTGACCTGTGAGTGTTAATCACATGGCGATGTGAACTAGATTATTGACTCTAGTGCAAGTGGGAGACTGTTGGAAATATGCCCTAGAGGCAATAATAAATTGGTTATTATTATATTTCCTTGTTCATGATAATCGTTTATTATCCATGCTATAATTGTATTGATAGGAAACTCAGATACATGTGTGGATACATAGACAACACCATGTCCCTCGTAAGCCTCTAGTTGACTAGCTCGTTGATCAATAGATGATTCGGTTTCCAGACCATGGACATTGAATGTCGTTGATAACGGGATCACATCATTAGGAGAATGATGTGATGACAAGACCCAATCCTAAGCCTAGCACAAAGATCATGTAGTTCGTATGCTAAAGCTTTTCTAATGTCAAGTATCATTTCCTTAGACCATGAGATTGTACAACTCCCGGATACCGTAGGAGTGCTTTGGGTGTATCAAACGTCACAACGTAACTGGGTGACTATAAAGGTGCATTACAGGTATCTCCGAAAGTGTCTGTTGGGTTGGCACGAATCGAGACTGGGATTTGTCACTCCGTGTAAGCGGAGAGGTATCTCTGGGCCCACTCGGTAGGACATCATCATATCGCAATGTGACCAAGAGTTGATCACGGGATGATGTGTTACGGAACGAGTAAAGAGACTTGCCGGTAACGAGATTGAACAAGGTATAGGGATACCGACGATCGAATCTCGGGCAAGTACAATACCGCTAGACAAAGGGAATTGTATACGGGATTGATTAAGTCCTTGACATCGTGGTTCATCCGATGAGATCATCGTGGAACATGTGGGAGCCATCATGGGTATCCAGATCCCGCTGTTGGTTATTGACCGGAGAACGTCTCGGTCATGTCTGCATGTCTCCGGAACCCGTAGGGTCTACACACTTAAGGTTCGGTGACGCTAGGGTTATAGAGATATTAGTATGCGGTAACCCGAAAGTTGTTCGGAGTCCCGGATGAGATCCCGGACGTCACGAGGAGTTCCGGAATGGTCCGGAGGTAAAGAATTATATATAGGAAGTGCTATTTTGGCCATCGGGACAAGTTTCGGGGTCATCGGTATTGTACCGGGACCACCGGAAGGGTCCCGGGGGTCCACCGGGTGGGGCCACCTGCCCCGGGGGGCCACATGGGCTGTAGGGGGTGTGCCTTGGCCTATATGGGCCAAGGGCACCAGCCCCAAGAGGCCCATGCGCCAAGAGAGAGAAAAAAGGGGAGAGTCCTAAAGGGGGAAGGCACCTCCGAGGTGCCTTGGGGAGGATGGACCCTCCCCACCCTTGGCCGCACCCTTCCTTGGAGGAAGGGGCAAGGGCTGCGCCTCCCCCTCTCCTTGGCCCTATATATAGTGGGGAAAAGGAGGAGCAAACCAATCTAAGGCCTGGCGCCTCCCTCTCCCTCCCGTGACACATCTTCCTCCTCCCGCAGCGCTTAGCGAAGCCCTGTTGGAATCCCGCTACTTCCACCACGCCGTCGTGCTGCTGGATCTCCATCAACCTCTCCCTCCTCCTTGCTGGATCAAGGCATGGGAGACGTCTCCGTTCCGTACGTGTGTTGAACGCGGAGGTGCCGTCCGTTCGGCGCTAGGATCATCGGTGATTTGAATCACGACGAGTATGACTCCATCAACCCCGTTCTCTTGAACGCTTCCGCGCGCGATCTACAAGGGTATGTAGATGCACTCTCCTTCCCTCGTTGCTGGTTTCTCCATAGATAGATCTTGGTGATACGTAGGAAAATTTTGAATTTCTGCTACGTTCCCCAACACCTCTCTCCATACTTTTAACCATTAGAGTCGAGGATGACTCCTTTTCAAGAGGGGGGTGATGATGAGGACACCACAACCATCGACAAGTCTCCAACAATTATATGTCCAATCACAAGAAGTCACGCCAAACTAATAAGTGACCACGTGAATGCTAACTTAAGTTTACCTTGTAACCTTGGTGACACAACTATGATATCATACCCATTGTTGTTGGTTGAACTTAGGTATCACATGTAAGAAATCCAACAACCTATGAGCTCTTTAAGCAACCGGTTTGGAGAAAACAAGTTTCAAGTGAAGCCAATGCTGTCAGTTTTTTCCTTTGATATTTCGTTGTGTCGAACCCATTTGGAGGAGAGACGGGGCCATAGGGGTATATCATCAGAAGCTACATCAAATTTACTTTCCAATGCAAAAAACCTGACATCATTTGGAGTTGTGAGTCGAAAGTTCTAGTCATTCTAGTGGAAGGTGTCCACGCTGTCAAGGCTTCACGAATTTCTGAGGAGCTTTCCAACAACTTCCAAAGTTGACTGCTTATTCCCCAAAGAATCCATGCAAACTATTTACTTTTGAATCCTTTTCACACCTAGCTAAGGGGGGTTGTCCCTACTATAAAACCCCATCTCCCCCATCCTTTTAGAAACCTTTCGTCAAACCATTCTGCTACAAGCTTATGCAGCAAGACTGCTCGAGATCCGAGAGATCTTTACTACCTTTGCTCTTGTGAGTTCATCCGGATTTGCGAGAAGGAGCCTCCGGTTCCCCCTAATTCATGCTATACAGTTTCTGCCGTTTTATGTGGGTTAGTCCCAGTTTGTGGTTCTACGATTGTTTGGACAGCGGGTTGGAGTTTCTTGTAGCTCCAGTTAGCCATCCCCAATGTACGGGTTGCATCCAACCTTAGCAGGTGTGAAGCTAGTTATCCCGACTGCTTGGAGCTAGTTATTGTCCCCGATTCGATCCTACGACGCGAAGATCGGGCCACCCTCGGGCGTGAACCTGTTCATCAGGTTTGCACCTATCAGGCTCCTAAAAAAATGACACGTTCCCACCACGGGCATGCCATGGTAGTCGTGCACGACCGCCCCCATTGCCACTGAAACCATCGGGCTTCGCCATTGCGGCAATATTCAACTTGATCTAGCCTAGGTCAAGGGGAGGCCATAGATCCGACACTTGTACCGAGTTTGTAGCCACCGAAGGAGCATGAGCTTCACCCCAAACCGCAAGCGACTACCATACATGGTCAACTTGCATGCTAGGATCTTCAATAAGTTTCCCAGACCGCGTTGCATTGCGACCAATCTACTCGAATAGCTGGTATCCCCAGATATTAAGAATGGAGAAGATTTTCAGTGAGTTATGGCACGTATTTTATTCTTATCTTCTAGAGAAATGTTTTACCGTTTAAGCGCAACCCATAGTATAGTTCTTTTATACCCGTTAATTTCATTATTCAAAGAAATTCCTTTTCAGTGAAATAAGAACCATGTAATGCTTTCAATCTGGTCACCTGGACAACTTAATTGGTTAATGTTATGCCTAGTATCTTTTGACATATGTAATGTGGGGACGAAGATTAGTGACTCTTGCTAGGGATTCTGGAGGCAACATGCCTCTGATTGTATGCAATTCACTATTTTGCTTTTGGGTTCTTGCTATTGTGTTTTAAGTTGTCTCCTGATACTTTCAAGGCTTTCTTACTTTCAATTTTAGATGATATCTTTCATACAACTGAGTAGTCTTGGTTATACCTCATTAAGTTTCGATGGCTCCCCCATCCACCCCCTCCACCACCTCTCTGGCGACTCCTAGGGCGACTCCACCAGCGATCCATGGCGCTCCAACCTTGTGAATCCCTCCAGCCAAGATGGTGCCCCCTCTCATGGATCTTTCTCCAGGAGTGGAAATTGCCAACAAGGTTAGAGCCAGATTCTCCACTTCTGTTCATTGCCTCGATCCCAACCACGCTTTCCATCTGGTGGTCTCTTTTAGCCATTCTTCCTTCCTCCTAAATGTTGAACACGTTGGCTTAGCCCTAGAGGCTTGCATTGGGGGGTCTCCATCCCACCTCAATGTTTCTCTCATCCGTGGACAAGTTTTTAAATTCTCTGTTATATCAAAGGCGGTTGGATTTATGATCTGTCGCTTAAGATCTTTTTGATGCCCCAGTTTTTCATGTCATTTTTGTTGGGGAACGTAGTAATTTCAAAAAAATTCTACGCACACGCAAGATCATGGTGATGCATAGCAATGAGAGGGGAGAGTGTGATCTACGTACCCTTGTAGACCGACAGCCGGAGCGTTAGCACAACGCGGTTGATTGTAGTCATACGTCTTCACGGCCCGACCTATCAAGCACCGAAACTTCCACGGGCGACGTAGTATACGTCTTCACGGCCCGACTATCAGCACCGAAACTACGGCACCTCCGAGTTTTGCACACGTTCACTCGATGACAATCCCCGGACTCCGAATCCAGCAAAGTGTCGGGGAAGAGTTTCCGTCAGCACGACGGGCGTGGTGACGATCTTGATGCACTACTATCGCAGGGTTTCGCCTAAGCACCGCTACAATATTATCGAGAGGATTATCGTGGAAGGGGGCACCGCACGGCTAAGAATATGATCACGTGGATCAACTTGTGTGTCTAGGGGTGCCCCCTGCCCCCGTATATAAAGGAGCAAGGGAGGAGGCCGGCCGGCCCTATAGGCGCGCCAAGGAGGACTCCTCCTCCTAGTAGGAGTAGGACTCCTACTAGCAGGGGGAAAGAAGTGGGGAGGGAGAAGGAAAGGGGGGTGCCGCCCCCCTCTCCTAGTCCAATTCGGACCAGGGGGGAGGAGGCGCGTGCGGCCCACCTTTGGCTGCCCCTCTCTCTCTCCACTAAGGCCATATGGCCCATTACTTCTCCGGGGGGGTTCCGGTAACCCTCCGGCTCTCCGGTTTTCTCCGAAATCACCCGGAACACTTCCGGTGTCCGAATATAGCCGTCCAATATATCAATCTTTATGTCTCGACCATTCGAGACTCCTCGTCATGTCCTGTGATCACATCCGGGACTCCGAACTAACTTCGGTACATCAAAACTTATAAACTCATAATATAACTGTCATCGAAACCTTAAGCGTGCGGACCCTACGGGTTCGAGAACAATGTAGACATGACCGAGACACGTCTCTGGTCAATAACCAATAGGAACCTGATGCTCATATTGGCTCTACATATTCTACGAAGATCTTTTATCGGTCAGACCGCATAACAACATACGTTGTTCCCTGTCATCGGTATGTTACTTGCCCGAGATTCGATCGGTATCTCAATACCTAGTTCAATCTCGTTACCGGCAAGTCTCTTTACTCGTTTCAATACATCATCGCAACTAACTCCATTATTGCAATGCTTTGCAAGGGTTATGTGATGTGCATTACGAGAGGGCCCAGAGATACCTCTCCGATAATCGGAGTGACAAATCCTAATCTCGAAATACGCCAACCCAACATGTACCTTTGGAGACACCTGTAGAGCTCCTTTATAATCACCCATTACGTTGTGACGTTTGGTAGCACACAAAGTGTTCCTCCGGCAAACGGGAGTTGCATAATCTCATAGTCATAGGAACATGTATAAGTCATGAAGAAAGCAATAGCAACATACTAAACGATCGAGGTGCTAAGCTAATGGAATGGGTCATGTCAATCACATCATTCTCCTAATAATGTGATCCCCTTTAATCAAATGACAACACATGTCTATGGTTAGGAAACATAACCATCTTTGATTAACGAGCTAGTCAAGTAGAGGCATACTAGTGACGTTTAGTTTGTCTATGTATTCACACAAGTATTATGTTTCTGGATAATACAATTCTAGCATGAATAATAAACATTTATCATGATATAAGGAAATAAAATAATAACATTATTATTGCCTCAAGGGCATATTTCTTTCAGTCTCCCACTTGCACTAGAGTCAATAATCTAGATTACACAGTAATGATTCTAACACCCATGGAGCTTTGGTGCTGATCATGTTTTGCTCGTGGAAGAGGCTTTAGTCAATGGGTCTGCTACATTCAGATCCGTATGTATCTTGCAAATCTCAATGTCCCCACCTGGACTAGATCCCAGATGGAATTGAAGCGTCTCTTGATGTGCTTGGTTCTCTTGTGAAATCTGGATTCCTTTGCCAGGGCAATTGCACCAGTATTGTCACAAAAGATTTTCATTGGACCCGATGCACTAGGTATGACACCTAGATTGGATATGAACTCCTTCATCCAGACTCGCTTCGTTTGCTGCTTCCGAAGCAGCTATGTACTCTGCTTCACATGTAGATCCCGCCACAACGCTTTGTTTAGAACTGCACCAACTGACAGCTCCGCCGTTTAATGTAAACACGTATCCGGTTTGTGATTTATAATTGTCCGGATCAGTGTCAAAGCTTGCATCAACGTGACCATTTACTATGAGCTCTTTGTCACCTCCATATATGAGAAACATATCATTAGTCCTTTTCAGGTATTTCAGATGTTCTTGACCGCTGTCCAGTGATCCACTCCTGGATTACTTTGGTACCTCCCTGCTAGACTTATAGCAAGACACACATCAGGTCTGGTACACAACATTGCATACATGATAGAGCCTATGGCTGAAGCATAGGGAACATCTTTCATTTTCTCTCTATCTTCTGCATTGGTCGGGCATTGAGTCTTACTCAATTTTCACACCTTTAACACAGGCAAGAATCCTTTCTTTGCTTGATCCATTTAGAACTTCTTCAAAATTTTGTCAAGGTATGTGCTTTGTGAAAGTCCAATTAAGCGTCTTGATCTATCTCTATAGATCTTAATGCCCAATATGTATGCAGCTTCACCGAGGTCTTTCATTGAAAAACTCTTATTCAAGTATCCCTTTATGCTATTCAGAAATTCTATATCATTTCCGATTAGTAATATGTCATCTACATATAATATCAGAAATGCTACAGAGCTCCCACTCACTTTCTTGTAAATACAGGCTTCTCCAAAAGTCTGTACAAAACAAATGCTTTGATCACACTATCAAAGCGTTTATTCCAACTCGAGAAGCTTGCACCAGTCATAAATGGATCGCTGGAGCTTGCATACTTTGTTAGCTCCCTTTGGATCGACAAAACCTTCCGGTTGCATCATATACAACTCTTCTTCCAGAAATCCATTCAGGAATGCAGTTTTGACATCCATCTGCCAAATTTCATAATTATAAAATGCGGCAATTGCTAACATGATTCGGACAGACTTAAGCATCGCTACGGGTGAGAAGGTCTCATCGTAGTCAATCCCTTGAACTTGTCGAAAACCTTTTGCGACAAGTCGAGCTTTGTAGACAGTATTACTTACCGTCAGCGTCAGTCTTCTTCTTGAAAGATCCATTTATTCTCAATTGCTTGCTGATCATTGGGCAAGTCAACCAAAGTCCATACTTTGTTCTCATACATGGATCCCATCTCAGATTTCATGGCTTCAAGCCATTTTGCGGAATCTGGGCTCACCATCGCTTCTTCATAGTTCGTAGGTTCATCATGATCTAGTAGCATGACTTCCAGAACAGGATTACCGTACCACTCTGGTGCGGATCTTACTCTGGTTGATCTACGAGGTTCAGTAGTATCTTGTTCTGAAGTTTCATGATCATCATCATTAGCTTCCTCACTAATTGGTGTAGGTGTCACAGAAACTGGTTTCTGTGATGTACTACTTTCCAATAAGGGAGCAGGTACAGTTACTCGTCAAAGTTCTACTTTCCTCCCACTCATTTCTTTCGAGAGAAACTCCTCTCTAGAAAGTTTCCGAATTTAGCATCAAAAGTCTTGCCTTCGGATCTGTGATAGAAGGTGTATCCAATAGTTTCCTTTGGATATCCTATGAAGACACATTTCTCCGATTTGGGTTCGAGCTTATCAGGTTGAAGCTTTTTCACATAAGCATCGCAGCCCCAAACTTTCAGAAACGACAACTTTGTTTCTTGCTAAACCATAGTTCATAAGGCGTCATCTCAACGGATTTTGATGGTGCCCTATTTACACGTGAATGCGGCTGTCTCTAGAGCATAATCCCAAAACGATAGCGGTAAATCAGTAAGAGACATCATAGATCGCACCATATCATAGTAAAGTAAGATTACGACGTTCGGACACACCATTACTGCTGTGGTGTTCCGGGTGGCGTGAGTTGCGAAACTATTCCGCATTGTTTCAAATGTACACCAAACTCGTAACTCAAATATTCTCCTCCACGATCAGATCGTAGAATTTATTTTTCTTGTTACGATGATTTTCAACTTCACTCTGAAATTCTTTGAACTTTTCAAATGTTTCGGACTTATGTTTCATTAAGTAGATATACCCATATCTGCTTAAGTCATCTGTGAAGGTGAGAAAATAACGATATCCGCCACGAGCCTCACATTCATCGGACCACATACATCTGTATGTATGATTTCCAACAAATCTGTTTGCTCTCTCCATAGTACCGGAGAACGGTGTTTTTGTCATCTTACCCAGAAGGCACGGTTCGCAAGTACCAAGTGATTCATAATCAAGTGGTTCCAAAAGTCCATCAGGTATGGAGTTTCTTCATGCGCTTTACACCGATATGACCCAAACGGGTGCTACAAATAAGTTGCACTATCATTATCACTATGCTGATCTTTTGGCTTCAACATTATGAATATGTGTGTCACTACTATCGAGATTTAATAAGAATAGACCACTCTTTAAGGGTGCATGACCATAAAAGATATTACTCATATAAATAGAACAACCATTATTCTCTGATTTAAATGAATAACCGTCTCGCATCAAACAAGATCCAGATATAATGTTCATGCTTAACGCAGGCACCAAATAACAATTATTTAGGTCTAATACTAATCCCGAAGGTAGATGTAGAGGTAGTGTGCCGACCGCGATCACATCGACTGTGGAACCATTTCCCACGCGCATCGTCACCTGTCCTTAGCCAATCTTCGCTTAATCCGTAGTCCCTAGTTTCGAGTTGCAAATGTTAGCAACAGAACCAGTATCAAATACCCAGGTGCTACTGCGAGCATTAGTAAGGTACACATCAATAACATGTATATCACATATACCTTTGTTCACCTTGCCATCCTTCTTATCCGCCAAATACTTGGGGCAGTTCCGCTTCCAGTGACCAGTCTGCTTGCAGTAGAAGCACTCAGTTTCAAGCTTAGGTCTAGGTTTGGATTTCTTCTCTTGAGTAGCAACTTGCTTTGTTCTTTTTGAAGTTCCCCTTCTTCTTTCCTTTGCCCTTTTTCTTGAAACTAGTGGTCTAGTTGACCATCAACACTTGATGCTTCTTCTTGATTTCTACCTCCGCAGCTTTCAGCATTGCGAAGAGCTCGGGAATAGTCTTATTCATCCCTTGCATATTATAGTTCATCACGAAGCTCTTGTAGCTTGGTGGCAGTGATTGGAGAATTCTGTCAATGACAGTAATCATCTGGAAGGTTAACTCCCAATTGAATCAAGTGATTATTATACCCAGACATTTTGAGTATATGCTCACTGACAGAACTGTTCTCCTCCATCTTGCAGCTATAGAACTTATTGGAGACTTCATATCTCTCAATCCAGGCATTTGCTTGAAATATTAACTTCAACTCCTAGAACATCTCATATGCTCCATGACGTTCCAAACGTCGTTGAAGTCCCGATTCTAAGCCGTAAAGCATGGCACTATCGAGTAGTCATCAGCTTTGCTCTGCCAGACGTTCATAACATCTGGTGCTGCTCCAGCAGCAGGCCTGGCACCCAGCGGTGCTTCCATGATGTAATTCTTCTGTGCAGCAATGAGGATAATCCTCAAGTTACGGACCCAGTCCGTGTAATCGCTACCACCATCTTTCAACTTTGCTTTCTCAAGGAACGCATTAAAATTCAACGGAACAACAGCACGGGCCATCTATCTACAATCAAACATAAACAAGCAAGATACTAGCAGGTACTAAGTTCATGGTAAATTTAGGTTCAATTAATCATATTACTAAAGAACTCCCACTTAGATAGACATCCCTCTAATCCTCTAAGTGATTACGTGATCCAAATCAACTAAACCATGTCCGATCATCACGTGAGATGGAGTAGTTTCATTGGTGAACATCACTATGTTGATCATATCTACTATATGATTCACGCTCGACCTTTCAGTCTCCGTGTTCCGAGGCCATATTTGTATATGCTTGGCTCGTCAAGTATAACCTGAGTATTCCGCATGTGCAACTGTTTTGCACCCGTTGTATTTGAACGTAGAGCCTATCACACCCGATCATCACGTGGTGTCTCAGCACGAAGATCTTTCGCAACGGTGCATACTCAGGGAGAACACTTCTTGATAATTAGTGAGAGATCATCTTAAAATGCTACCGTCAATCAAAGCAAGATAAGATGCATAAAAGATAAACATCACATGCAATCAATATAAGTGATATGATATGTCCATCATCATCTCGTGCTTGTGATCTTCATCTTCGAAGCACCGTCGTGATCACCATCGTCATCGGCGCGACACCTTGATCACCATCGTAGCATCATTGTCTTCTCGCCAATCTTATGCTTCTAGTGATAAAGTAAAGCATTACAGCGCAATTGCATTGCGTACAATAAAGCGACAACCATATGGCTCCTGCCAGTTGCCGATAACTTGGTTACCAAACATGATCATCTCATACAATAAAATTTAGCATCATGTCTTGACCATATCACATCACAACATGCCCTGCAAAAACAAGTTAGACGTCCTCTACTTTGTTGTTGCAAGTTTTATGTGGCTGCTACGGGCTTAAGCAAGAACCAATCTTACCTACGCATCAAAACCACAACGATAGTTTGTCAAGTTGGTGCTGTTTTAACCTTCGCAAGGACCGGGCGTAGCCAGACTCGGTTCAACTAAAGTTGGAGAAACTGACACCCGCTAGCCACCTTTGTGCAAAGCACGTCGGGAGAACCGGTCTCGCATAAGCGTACGCGTAATGTCGGTCCGGGCCGCTTCGTCCAACAATACTGCCGAACCAAAGTATGACATGCTGGTAAGCAGTATGACTTATATCGCCCACAACTCACTTGTGTTCTACTCGTGCATATAACATCAACACATAAAACCTAGGCTCGGATGCCACTATTGGGGAACGTAGTAATTTCAAAAAAATTCCTACGCACACGCAAGATCATGGTGATGCATAGCAACGAGAGGGGAGAGTGTGATCTATGTACCCTTGTAGACCGACAGCGGAAGCGTTAGCACAACGCGGTTGATGTAGTCGTACGTCTTCACGGCCCGACCGATCAAGCACCGAAACTACGGCACCCCCGAGTTTTAGCACACATTCAGCTCGATGATGATCCCCGGACTCCGATCCAGCAAAGTGTCAGGGAAGAGTTCCGTCAGTACGACGGCGTGGTGACGATCTTGATGTTCTACCGTTGCAGTGCTTCGCCTAAGCACCGCTACAATATTATCGAGGATTATGGTGGAAGGGGGCACCGCACACGGCTAAGAAAACGATCACGTGGATCAACTTGTGTGTCTAGGGGTGCCCCCTGCCCCCGTATATAAAGGAGCAAGGGGAGGAGGCCGGCCGGCCCTATAGGCGTGCCAAGGAGGAGTCCTCCTCCTAGTAGGAGTAGGACTCCTACTAGGAGGGGGAAGGAAGTGGGTGAGGAGAAGGAAAGGGGGGCGCCGCCCCCCTCTCCTAGTCCAATTCGGACCAGGGGGGAGGAGGCGCGCGGCCCACCCTGGCTGCCCTTCTCTTTCTCCACTAAGGCCCATATGGCCCATTACTTCTCCCAGGGGGTTCCGGTAACCCTCCGGTACTCCGGTTTTCTCCGAAATCACCCGGAACACTTCCCGTGTCCGAATATAGCAGTCCAATATATCAATCTTTATGTCTCGACCATTTCGAGACTCCTCGTTATGTCCGTGATGACATCCGGGACTCCGAACTAACTTCGGTACATCAAAACTTATAAACTCATAATATAACTGTCATCGAAAGCTTAAGCGTGCGGACCCTACGGGTTCGAGAACAATGTAGACATGACCAAGACATGTCTCCGGTCAATAACCAATAGCGGAACCTGGATGCTCATATTGGCTCCTACATATTCTACGAAGATCTTTATCGGTCAGACCGCATAACAACATACGTTGTTCCCTTTGTCATCGGTATGTTACTTGCCCGAGATTTGATCATCGGTATCTCAATACCTAGTTCAATCTCGTTACCGGCAAGTCTCTTTACTCGTTTCGTAATACATCATCTCGCAACTAACTCATTAGTTGCAATGCTTGCAAGGCTTATGTGATGTGCATTACTGAGAGGGCCCAGAGATACCTCTCCGATAATCGGAGTGACAAATCCTAATCTCGAAATACGCCAACCCAACATTTACCTTTGGAGACACCTGTAGAGCTCCTTTATAATCACCCAGTTACGTTGTGACGTTTGGTAGCACACAAAGTGTTCCTCCGGCAAACGGGAGTTGCATAATCTCATAGTCATAGGAACATGTATAAGTCATGAAGAAAGCAATAGCAACATACTAAACGATCGGGTGCTAAGCTAATGAATGGGTCATGTCAATCACATTATTCTCCTAATAATGTGATCCCGTTAATCAAATAACAACACATGTCTATGGTTAGGAAACATAACCATCTTTGATTAACGAGCTAGTCAAGTAGAGGCATACTAGTGACGTTTAGTTTGTCTATGTATTCACACAAGTATTATGTTTCCAGATAATACAATTCTAGCATGAATAATAAACATTTATCATGATATAAGGAAATAAAATAATAACATTATTATTGCCTCTAGGGCATATTTTCCTTTAATATCTTCCTCACTCTGAAAGATAAACAAGCAGACAGATGACATGTTTTGCACATAAAAGTATCAGTGCTGACATTCATCAACATTTCTATTGACGAATAAAGTGACACACTTTAAATTTGCGTTAACACAATATGGTATTGTTCAGGTCAAGACATGGCAGGAAATGACATTGTGAAGGAGTTGGCAGCTTCACGACACCACTGGATTACAGATCAAGAACTCATAAGTATCAATGGTTAGTGTGTTGTCAATTTATACCATTTCAGATTGGCAAATAAAGAGACAGTTTAAATAATAGTAGAATGATACGACATTGTTCATAGTTAAGACATTGCAGAATATGACATTGTGCTGTAATGGGTAGGTTCACCACACCACTGGATTACGGATGAAGAACAGAAGCATACATGCAGTGCAAAAGAAGATCACTTGCTCTGTATAGTTTAGTTTACATGGTATGAAGAAGGAACTTGGTTGTACAACTAAAAACTTAAATTGAGAAAGGACAAACTTTTGTTTATGAACTACATATAATAAACTTTAAACAAGCAATTTGATGCAAACACCAAAAATAAATAGCTGTTGCAGTCATGCCTAACCAAATATATACAACAAAGTTTGAAGGCTTGAGATGGACAAACTTACATTATTGGTGAAGACAGGCTCTATAAAGGCCTTGTCCATGCTGATGGGGGGGGGCAATTCAAGAAGTTTACCACAGAATCTTCTTCAAAAGCATTGCCTTTATTCTACATTTTGTTAAGAGTAAATATAGATGTGATAATATACGAAAAAATGGAGAATATTTAAGATAAGATGAAGAGTGATGCTACATAACCAAGTAGCTATAAATGTAAGTGCAGCGATACAGGCAAAAGGTACAGCCAAGAGCAATGCATAGCTAAACTTCTTCAGTACCAACCTTATGGTAAGAGTAAATATAGATCTGATGTGTAGAAAATGGAGGGCAAAGGAAAATAAGCTGCAGAGTGATGGTACATGAACAACTACCCGTCATTATAAGTACACTGATAAAGGACAACATGTACTTACAAGAACAATACAGAGCTAAAAAACATTGGCATTGGATATATTCTACACTAATGTAACCATTCATACAGATCAGATAATTTGGAGCGAACAATTGATAAGCAAGCTATCATGCATACCGCTGTCACATAATGAACCACGTATGTATGCAAGTACAGTGATACAGGACAACAGGTACTAACAAGAGCAAAGCAGCGGGCAGCATATTTGCGATATCCTGCCGTTCTTGTCAAACCAGAATTCTTCTTCGAGCAGATTTCTGCAAAAAAGATCCGTAAGGCACATGCGGAAAAGTAGAAGTTCAAATTTTCATGTGATTTCATAGACAGTACCTCATCCTGGGAATGAGACTAGTGCATAACAAGGTTTTTCCATTCAATGTCTTCTAAATTTAGCACAGGAGACTTCACCGGAAATTCGTTTATAGACTTGCCATCAAAGTGTGATTTCCTCAGGTAACATCGATATTGCTGCAATGCTTCCTTGAAAAGCACAAGCAAGCTTTGCTCGTCATGACTATCAAGATTGACCCTCGCCTAGTTACAACAATGTAATGTAAATCATTGATGTGTTCAATCAGCAGAAAACAGGAAAATAATAACCAAGAATAATAGCACTTACACGTAAGTTGGACAGGAAGATGTGAAAATGGTGTTTGTCTTCACAATAATCTTCCCATGATGGGAATATATGCACGCAGTCCCTAACAACATTGAAAGCATTGTCTTTTAAACTGGGAATAAATGGAATGGGGTTCCAATCTACAGGAATTGGCCGTCTCTGCAGTTGGGATAGGTCTTCGGCCGGTGGACTTGCTGTACTTTTTGCTAGAGTGGGATTTTTCTGTGGTACAGCTGGTGCTATGGCAAATGAAATCGGTATACCTTTTGCTGGAATGCAGGTCATGTGTGGTGGGGCTAGTGGTGTGGCCAGTGAACTATGGGTACAGTCTGCTGGAGTCGGTCCTACGTTTTGTGTCACTGGTTGTAAAGCCAATATAAGTGGGGTGCTGTCTGATTTCTCCGGCACCACCACGTTTTTCAAGGACTTTGCTGGTGCTCCTTCAGGTTCAGCAATCACCCTCTTCTTTTTTGACGTCTGACGCACAAGAACATCATTTGAGTGGGAAAACATGGTATGATGACAAATGGAATATGTATTGATAATGGATGGGCATGGCATCTCGACATATATGATGAGTAAACTAAGCAGATGGCGGTGCAACAAAGTAGAAGAAATGCAAGACAACATATGCAAGATACGCGCAATCAATAAAACCTTGCCAAATTAGAACAGGCACCTTGATGGGTGAACAGGACAGGCCATCTGCCTTTGACTCCTCGAGGTTAGAATAGTCATTAGGATGATATTCTGAACAAGAATCAACAAGTGGGGAGCGTACGAGTTTCATTGCTTCCAGAATGGCACTCAATGCCTTGCTGCCAATTTTGTAAGTCATTGCAGTGTTCCACAATATTCTTCTGATGCGCGGATTCTGATATTCACTGTAATTGCGTATAATATCTGAGAACCATGAAAACATAAATAGTTGTGAGATTATCTTTGTAATGCAGATGATATTCTAATATAGGGGTGATGGTGTCCTGGACTAGGGGGTACTCACCACGTCGTCTCCCAATCTGTTAGATTGGGCCGAGGACCCCCATGGTCGTATACTCATGGGCCAGTCCGGACAACTGCCGCATACATGGAAGATTCCACAAGACTTGGCAATCAAGACAAGGACTTCTCCCCACCGGCGTATTCGGCTAGGACTGTTGTTATCCTAGGCCTCTGGTGCATTATATAAACCGAGGCCAGGCTAGTCGATAGAACATACAGAACAACAATCATACCATAGGCTAGCTTGTAGGGTTTAGCCTCTCTGATCTCGTGGTAGATCTACTCTTGTACTACCTGTTGGGGATATCACTACTGGGCGTAAACCGGCCTATCTGGGCCGGGTTAACTTCGTCAGTAGTTAAGTATGTTAAAGCCCAAGAAGGCAGATGAGGGCTCAAGGCCCATAGTCGGTTCAAGGCATGTAGCCGTAAACCGGCGTTGGTATTAGACTTGTATTGTAAGTTAGGAATAAGTAGAGACCAAACCGGACACATCTATGAGCCGGTATTGGGAGTCTGTGAACCGACGGGCGTCACCCGCGTATATAAGGGGACGACCCGGCGGCAGTTCAATGACAACAGACAACAACTCGAGACATAGGCGAAGCTTGTTTGCTCCTTGGTCATCGAAACCCCATCAATTCCATCACAACTAGACGTAGGCTTTTACCTTCATCGAAGGGGCCGAACTGGTATGAACTCTCTTGCGTCCCTGTGTCCGCTTTAACCCCTTCAAGCTAACCCGTCGCGATGGCTCCACGACTAAGTCCTTTCTCTAGGACATCTGCCGTGACAAAACCACGATAGTTGGCGCCCACTGTGGGGCTATCACACGATGGTTTCAAGTTCTTGGAGGGCCGCTTTGAAGGACTCGAGGGCTACGCCGAAGGCCGGATGACTAAGAGTCGTCGCGGCAAGCTTTACATCGACGATGCAGGCTGGGGCCCCGAGGCCGGCTCAGTTGAGTACGGGTACCGGTCCCCTTTGGTGGCATACACGTTTTCATCGGCAAGATCGGAGAACCGGGCCCTGAGCCGGATATCTGCACCGACCTCGTCGAAACGGCTCAGCGTGCGCGATCTGCCCGGGTTAAACCGGCCATGAAGCGTGCCTTCGTGGGAGTCATCCATGGAGGAGGTCATGAGGATGGATCGGGATCTGGGGCGAGACCGTCATTTACTCCGGCGATGAGTCATCAACCGGAGAAACCGAATCTCTATATCAGCTACAAGATGGCCGGATTGGGGGCTGTTCCGACGGCGACAGTATTCCGGACCCCTCTGATCTGCCCAACCGAGTTGGAATATTCATGGCCGGCACACAAGCAGCGCTTCATTCTTCGACCGCTGCGGCAACAACCTCCGGTTCAGCAGCGGCGACGGCTGCCGGGGCAGGAGGCCCTGTGCGCCCGCCGGCTCAAGTTCTATCAGAGCTATTTGATGCATTGGCTGTGCTTATGGCGGAAGCTAATCCGGCGGATCAGGACGTCCACAACGCGGAGATTGCAAAGGTAAGGGAACAGATCACCCAGGCCAAGGCGGACCTGGCAGCTGAGGATACCAGGATGGCCACAGAGCGGGCCGCTCTAGACGCACAAGCCTACAGGCTCATGTTGGACCAGAACGCGTCACATGAAGTCATGAGGAGGAAGTACCGATCCCGTTTGCCTCCGGTTTTTGAGGCCAGAGACCTTTTCAACACCCCAGGAGCAGGAACCGGTAATCCGCTGGAGGGAAACCGGGCGGAAGCTCCTGGGACCGGTGCGCCAGTTTAGCCTCGTCGGATGGATCCGCCTCGTCAAAACACCGTTATACCTCAGGATGTTTCAACACCTCTGGGTCACTACTCCAACCCAATGGACAATCTCGTCGCCACTGCTGCATGGCTGGAGGCCATTCCAATTGAAGGTGACTCACTGCAGGCGATAGAGACGCGACGGGTCAAGGAGCTTCTTAGGACAGCTTTGGACCAACAGGAAGCATACTCGTACAGCCGCGACCGGATCCACTCGACCCCTCGCCCAAGCCAGAGCTATAGCAGGCGTATGGAGAACCGGCAGTGTCAAGTAATGAACGACGTGGAGCACCCCGCGGCAACAACCCGGCGGGTGGTGCTGATAACGCTCAGGAAGTGGTGGACCGGGCCCGAGCGCGCAGGGAGGCCGAGTTAGCCGCACAATATCAGGCTCGGCAGCTTACGCCGGTTCGTCCAACTATTTCGGTCGAACCCGGTGTTACTTCTAGCTCTTTGGGGGTGCCTTGCCTTGTCCCCGCTTTACGCAATGTGCGCCTGCCCAAGGATTTCAAGGGCCCGCGCAAGGTACCAAATTACACGGCGGATCAACCCCCAGAGACATGGGTGGAGAGCTATGAGATGGCCATGGAGATGCTGGATGTGGATGATGCGGCATGTGCGAAATACTTCACCATGATGCTTGAAGGAACGGCCCGCACTTGGTTAAAAAGCTTACCGGCCAATTCTATCAGTTCATGGGCCCAATTACGAGCCCGGTTTATCAATAATTTCAAGGATACATGTAAGCAGCCCATGTCGATAGTAGACTTTAGCTGCCTGTGTCCAGGAGGAAGGAGAATCGACGACTCATTGGGTGCGCCGGGTCTCACAAGTGTTGCATTCATCAGACCGCATGAACGCTGACACCGCAGTCTTAACCCTAGAAGGCAACTGCCGGTTTGGGCCCCTAAAGCTGAAGTTGGGACGGATGAAGCGACATTGCACTGACATGGGGACCCTCATGGCTGCTTTGGTAAAGTATGATGATTCTGATAGTACCAAGGATCCCAAATCTGATGATGACAAGGCAGGGAAGGGAAAGAGGAACAACAACTCCAAAGGTCAGCAGCATCACTGGGCAGGCAATAGTGGTGGAGGCAAGCGTAAAGCGGATGGTAACATGGACTTTGTGGCTAATACCAACACGCAGAACAATGGCCAGCGACGCAAGGGTAAACCGAAAAATCGCAGTGGGGCACCCAACCCTAACCCGGATCGCCTAAATTATTTACTGAGCCAGCCCTGTCCAAGACATGGGACGAAGGAGGTGCCAGCAAACCACCTTTGGAATGATTGCTTTATTATGCAGGAGTTCAAGAATTCTAATGCTTTCCGGTATGATCACAGCTCCGGCGGTGGCTCAGGATCCGGGCCGGGTTACGGTGGAGGAAATTCCGGTTCAGGATTTAATGGTATTCCGGGCGGACATAATAATCAAAATAATTAGAACAACCAGGGTGGTTATAACCAGCAGCAGCAACAATCAGGTTACCAGAGCAACCCAAAGCAGTTGAATAGTGGGCAGTACCATGTCTTCACCACTAGCTTGGACAAGCGAGACCGGAAGGTTCAGAGACGGACAGTCAACTCTGTTGAACCGGCCGTGCCCCGTTATCTATGCTGGTCTGAACAGCCAATCATATGGAGCAGAGAGGATCACCCTCCCCAGGTTGATAATCTGGGTCAGTTGGCTCTGGTGGTGGCACCTCAGGTGGGAGGTTACAAGTTCACCAAAGTGCTTATGGATGGAGGAAGCAGCATTAATATCTTATACTATGAGACCTTCCATCGTATGGGACTAACAGATAAAAATCTCAAACCGTCTAATAGTGTTCCACGGTGTAGTACCTGGCAAGTCAGCATATCCTGTTGGTAAGATAGCTCTTGGAAGTGGCCTTTGGAGATGATCATGATTCCAGGTCGAAGACATTGACGTTTGAAGTGGTGAAAATCCAAAGTCCATATCACGCCCTGTTTGGGCGACCGGCCTACGCCAAGTTTATGGCACGGCCCTGTTATGTGTATTTGCAGCTCAAGATGCTGGGTTACAAGGGGACAATAACGTTTCAGGGAAGCCGTAAAATCGCTTTGGAGTGCGAGGAAGGAGATGCGGCTTACGCAGAGTCGGTTTGTGCCACCGAGGAACTGAAGTATTATAAGGACAGTGTTGATCCGGCGGACATGACTCCATTAAAAAAGCCAACTGCGGAGCATGATCCGGCCCTGAAGTTCAAATCGGCAGCAGAAACTAAGCTTGTTGACTTCGTACCTGGCGATTCGTCCAAGCAGTTCAGCATCAGTGCCAACTTGGATCTGAAATAGGAAAGCGCGCTCATCGAGTTCATCCGTGAGAATCGGGACATTTTTGCATGGAAGCCCTCTGACATGCCAGGTGTA
>NC_053023.1:525434583-525445111 GCF_003073215.2 Triticum urartu
AAGAGGAGATCCACCGGAACATGGATGCACTGCATACTCCTATAGTCGGAGAAACCCCTGAGGCCCAGGCCTTGGAGCAGGCGCGCCTGGCCACACAGCTGAGCGCATCGACTGGAGAACCTCCAGCGCGCACTCGACGATCTGCTCGGCAGCGTGCTCCCGAATCCAGTCGACGCCAACTTTTTCCGCCTCCGACTCAGGTATACCGAACCCCGATCCAGAATCTAGCAGTTACTGCCCGGATAGCGGAGTCGATCCAACCTTCCCAGTCAGAAGCTGGCCGAGGTTTGGTGCAGATCCGAGCTTTGCTCCGGGCGGCGGGAGAACAGAATACAGCCGTATCTCAGTCGCGGAATAGGATCCATAGCAGATCCGTGGTTGCAGAGACAGTTCAGTCGGCTCACAGCCCAAGATCGCCCCCGAGGTGTGAGGGACGTGGAGATCGACGAGATCAGTACAGAAACCGTGAGCAGTATGATCACCGAGTCGATCGCGATGATCGTCGTCGAGTGCCCACGCCTCCCCCAAGGAGTGGGTCGTATGTGCCTCGGCAACATGATGACAGGCGCCCTCACAGTGTTGGGCGAGGGATTCCAGTCGACCCCAGGGAGCCAGGCTTTGATGCGAGATCTATTCTCGTTCAGGGCTTGGTCGATAGAAACAGAGCTCACCGAGAGGGCCATGTCAGAGATCCGCAAACCAGCAGCAGGGTGCATGTCTCAGGTCCAGAGTGCTTCAGTAGAGCCATCAGGGCTGCAGTTGATTCTCACTTCAGGTTGGCGACTGGAGTCAGTAAGTTCACTGGTGAGTCAAGCTGACACTTGGCTTGAAGACTACCGAGTGGCTGTCCAGATTGGTGGCGGCAATGATTGAGTGGCATGAACCTTCTCTATGTTGGAGGGCTCGGCTAGAGCATGGCTGAATCAGTTGGCACCTAGCAGTATTTATACTTGGGAAGATCTCGCCTGAGTGTTTGTCAGAACATTCGAGGGCACTTGCAAACGGCTGGCAGGTTTGACAGAATTACAGTGTTGTGTTAAGAAACCGAATGAAACTTTGAGGGATTATATCCAGAGATGGATCACCCTGCACCACACGGTGCAGGATGTGTCTGATCATCAGGCAATTTGTGCCTTTAAGGAAGGTGTCAAGTATCGGGAGTTGAATCTGAAATTCGGTCGGACAGGAAATATGACTCTGACTCGGATGATGGAGATTGCCACCAAGTATGCCAATGGTGAAGAAGAAGAACGCTCCGGAGTGGCAAGCACAAAACAGTCGCCCATGAAGCCGTTGGAGGAAGTTCCAGTCGGAAGCAGAAACGCAAAGCCGAGCCAGCAGCTCCTGGCGAAGCCTTAGCCGTGATTCAGGGAAAGTTCAAGGGGAAGCCCAAAGGGTCGTGGAACCCCAAAAAAATAAAAGATCAAGATGGAACAGACATGGCTGGATTTGCCATGCCTCATCCACACCAAAAAAGATGAAGAGGGTAATTTCATTTACCCGAAGCATACCACTCGACGATGTCGACTCTTGATCCAACAATTCGAGAGAAACAACCCAAGGAAAAGGAGAAAGAAACTGACAAGGTTGAGGACGAGGAGGAAGATGATGATGGTTATCCCCACGTGAATTCCACTCTGATGATTTTTGCTGATGTTGAGAGTAAAAGTCGATTGAAAACCATCCAACAGAGAAGTAAACATGGTCGCTGCGACACCCAGTTATTTGAAATGGTCCCAGACTGCCATTACATTCGACCAGTCCGATCACCCAGCGCACATAGCCACCCCTGGGAGGCAAGCGTTGGTGGTCGACCCAGTAGTCGAAGGCACCCGATTGACTAAGGTTCTGATGGATGGTGGCAGTGGCCTGAATATTCTGTATGCAGAGATGTTGAAAGGGATGGGCATTCCGATGTCCAGACTCAGTGAAAGTAATATGAGTTTCCATGGGGTCATTCCAGGCAAGAAGGCTGCTTCACTCGCCCAGATTGCTCTCGACGTGGTTTTTGGTGACTCCAAGAATTACCGCAAAGAAAGGTTGACATTTGAAGTTGTGGAAGAGTGCCTATCATGCTATTCTGGGCAGGCCAGCTTATGCACGTTTTATGGCTCGACCATGCTACGTGTACTCAAATGAAGATGCCTGGTCCCAAAGGGGTGATATCACTGTCACTGGTAGTCGGAAGAAGGCAGAGGGAGTGCTTCCAGAAGGGCTTCAAAGATCGCCGATGCAAGATGGCCGTAGCAGAATTGGCAAGGAGTAATCAAAGAAACCGCAGAGTCCGAGTGATTTGTTACGAGCCAAGAAGCCTGCCACGGATTCAGCATTCCAGTCGTCTGGCGAAACAAAGTCGATTCACATCCACCCGACGGATCCTAATGCTGCTCCAACTCACATTTCAACAATGCTCGACTCCAAATAGGAAGAAGCGCTCACCCAGTTCCTCCATGAGACCTGGGACATCTTTGCATGGAAACCTTCGGACATGCCAGGTGTTCCCAGGGATCTGGCTGAGCATCATTTGCGAGTCGACCCAAAAGTGAAACTAGTCAAAGAACATCTTCGAAGGTCCGCCGTACAGAAGAGGAAGGCAATCGGTGAAGAGGTGGCTCGGCTTTTGGCTGCTGAGTTTATCCGTGAGATTTACCACTCCGAGTGGTTAGCTAATGTTGTCATGGTCCCAAAGAAGGACGACTCACTTCGCATGTGCATCGACTTCAAACATATCAATCGGGCCTGCCCGAAAGATCACTTTCCTCTCCCTCGCATCGATCAGATAGTTGACTCGACTGCGGGGTGCAAGCATTTGTCCTTTTTGGATGCCTACTCCGGGTACCACCAGATCCGTCTGCACGGACCGACGAGATAAAAACAGTCTTTCATCACCCCATTCAGATGCTTCTGTTATGTCACTATGCCATTCGGCTTGAAGAACGCTGGAGCCACATTCATGCGGATGATTCAGAAGTGCCTGCTCTTAGATCAGTCGGAATGTGGAAGCATACATGGATGACATTGTGGTCAAGTCACGTAAAGGTTCCGACCTACTGACTGACCTTGCTGAAACCTTTGCCAACCTCAGAAGGTATGATATCAAGCTCAATCCATCAAAGTGCATGTTTGGAGTTCCGGGCGGAAAATTACTCGGTTTCCTCGTTTCCGAACGAGGGATCGATGCTAACCTAGAGAAAGTGGTGCTATACTCCGAATGAAACGCCATGTGCGTGTGCATGATGTCCAGAAGCTTACTGGTTGCTTGGCCGCCCTAAGTCAATTCATTTCTCGCTCTGTGAAAAGGCACTGCCTCTTTACCGACTGATGAAGAAATCAGATAAGTTCGAGTGGACTCCTGAAGCTGACGCAGCATTTGCAGAGCTAAAAGCCCTGCTTTCCACCAGCCGGTGCTTGCTGCCCCAATCAGCAAAGAGCCTTTACATGCTTTATATGAAGCCACTGGACAAGTCGTCAGTACAGTACTTACAGGTCGAGCGGGAAGAAGAGGGAAAAAGCCTATAAAGTTCAGCGCCCAGTTTATTATATTTTCTGAAGTCCTGACTCCGTCAAAGCAGAGATATCCGCACTATCAGAAGCTCGTTTATGGGATTTACATGACCATGAAGAAGGTTGCACACTATTTCTTTGATCACTCTGTTACAGTCGTTAGCGATGCTCCATTGTCAGAGATTCTGCACAACAGAGATGCAACTGGTTGAGTGGCAAAATGGTGATTGAACTCCTCCCCTTAGATATCAAGTTTGAGGCAAAGAAAGCTATTAAGTCCCAAGCAATAGCAGATTTCCTCGCTGAGTGGATTGAACAACAATTGCCGACTCAAGTTCACTCGGAGCACTGGACCATGGTCTTTGATGGATCCAAAATGCTGAATGATTCCTGTCGTGGTTTTGTCACGGCAGATGTCCTAGAGAAAGGACTTAGTCGTGGAGCTCATCGCGACGGGTTAGCTTGAAGGGGTTAAAGTGGACACAGGGACGCAAGAGAGTTTATACTAGTTCGGCCCCTTCGATGAAGGTAAAAGCCTACGTCTAGTTGTGACGTGAATTGATGGGGTTTCGATGACTAGGGAGCAAACAAGCTTCGCCTAAGTCTCGAGTTATTGTCTGTTGTCCTTGAACCGCCGCCGGGTCGTCCCCTTATATACACGGGTGACGCCCGTCGGTTCACAGAGTCCCAATACCGGCTCATAGATGTGTCCTGTTTGGTCTCTATTTATTCCTAACTTACAATACAAGTTACATACCAACGCCGGTTTACGGCTACAGGCCTTGAGCCCTCATCTGCCTTCTTGGGTTTCAACATAGTTAACTACTGAAGAAGTTAACCCGGCCCAGATAGGCCGGTTTACGCCCAGTAGTGATATCCTCAACATTAGGCCCCAGATTGATTTGAACAGGTTCATGTCAATCCTTAGCAAAAATCTTCATCTTCAACACCTTCTTGTAGTTTGTTGAATCGCCGTGATGTCATCTTCTCTGGTCGTTGTAAACCGGCGTGACGTCACCTGTTATAAAGAAACTTATCCATGATACCTTTTTTGTTTAATAGGTCTGCGACAATCGAGGCGACAGCTCCGTTTCCAGACCCACGGTTCCTTGATTTTCGCGCCTGACACATGCCCCTTGCCTTATAAATAAGACCGAAGGGTCATTTCTTTTTCCCCTTCGTGCCCTTCTGCTTCGTCTTCCCCGCGTCGTCCAGCTTCGGAGCTCCGCCGCCGTCGACGACTTCTGCTCCAACCTTGGCCGCTGCATCACCCTGATTGTACCAGAGCATCGCGGCGACCTTCTGTTTCTTCCTCGGCTCCGGTGAGTTCTTCACCTTTTCCTCCGTAGATCCGTTCTAGGGTTTCCAAGTTCTTCAGTGTTCATCGTCTGCTTCGTACTCATATGATAGATCCTAGATGAACCTGTGAACCTTTGCTCTGTGTAGCGGTAGTTCTTAGCATCCGCCTTTACTTATATGCCTCAAGACCATAGATCTACCTGTATCTCTGCCCATTGATTCGGTACTGTTCTTTTTTGAACCTTGAATATTTTCCTTCTTTTCTGAACTTGCTTCAGATCCGTCGCTGTAGAGAAATCTTGTGAAATCTGTTTCTGTACACTTATCTATCCGCAATCTCAACTGTTTCAATGCTTAGATCCGGCGGTTTAACTTTGTAGAAAAATTGCCAAACCGGTATATACCATTAGTCCCCTTGTTGAACCGCCAGATGCTGTTGCTTCATAAAACTCCGGTTTAGATAGAGCTGTCTCCGGTTTAACATTGTACATACCAGTGCACTTTATAAATGCATTCTTGAACCGGAATTACCTATCTTGTAGATTTCATCATGGCCAAGCAAGTATATGAGTGCAACTGGGTTCCTTCTCGCGTCACAGAGACTCAACTGAACAATTTAGTCCTGATCGGCGCTTTAGGCAGCAAAAACACCATCCATTGGAGAGCTCCTGGCAAAGAATGCCCTCCCACACCTCAAGAAGGAGAGGTCGTCGTTTTCGTAGATCACTTAGCCCGGGGCTTTAAGCCGCCCGGTTCTAAATTTTACCGGGACGTTTTAGCCGATTTTCAACTCCACCCACAAGACACTGGTCCCAACTCTGTTACAAACATGTGTCACTTCCAAGTGCTCTGTGAGGTGTTCTTTCAAGAGGAGCCCACAAGAGACTGTTTCCATCTAAACCGCCGTACTGAGTTTTCTGACGGTTCCAATACGGAATTGGGCGGTGTGGCGATTCAGAAAAGGAAAGAGGTCACATACCCTCACGCCAAGCTGCACAGCCACCCCAAAGAGTGGAATCAAACATGGTTCTATTGCAGAGACACCTCCCCTGCTGGTGAAAATCCTTTGCCTGGCTTTCGTCCGGAGCGGCTTAGCAATACACACCCCTTTCCGCAAAGGTTGACTGCCAAGGAGAGAAGCAAATACGCTCCTCAACTGTCCAAGCTCAGAGCCTTCATGGCCAATGGTTTAACAGGAGTTGATCTCGCTCGCTGTTGGATATCGTGGAGCATACTGCCCCTTAGTCAGCGCTCCGGTTTGATGTGCGAGTATACTGGCAGTGTTGATGACCCACTTGCGACATGCTAACATCCAGCTTACCGACGAAGAAATCACAGAGGCTGTGAATAAAATGCTGAATGAACCGGAACACGTCTGTGCTCGAACCGGCCTGCTTCCCTTCTGTGCCACCAACAAACCGCCAGCTGTAAGAGTTTGATTGTTCTTTTTTCTGAACCTGTTATTGATATATCTGGTCATTGTTTAATATCAATGCCTGTTTAAACAGGGCAATGATCCGTTTTGGAGCAAGAAACTGCCGCAGGAGAAACCAGAAAAACCAGACAAACCGGAAAGATCAATCCGGCAAAAGACTAAAGCTGTGAAGAAGACTACCACAGGAAAAGAACCACTGCATCCTCTGATCCGGCCGCTGATGACGATGTGGGTAACCCGGACCTTGAGGTAGAACTTGATTCACTTGGCTTATTTTTCACGCGCCTTATTGATGATGATATTTGTCAGGATGATGCCGAAGCCAGTCATGCTGATGTTGCAGAGGTAATTATTCTTTCCTCCGATTCAGATCCTTTGCCTTCACTAAAAATCCGTCAGGCAAACCGGAAGGTTAAATTTTCTCATCCTCTTGCTTACTTGGATCCCAAATTTCTTATGAAGACCCAACAGCACGAAGCTCGCCGCACGACCCGGCATAGTGGCCAGGTAGTTACCTCCGCCGGTTTACCGAATAGTCCGGTTCGGAAACGCCATTCAGAGGTCTCTAATTTGCCTGTCAGTGCTTGTCCTAAAATGGGCTGTTTTCGTCAACCTCTTAATCCGTCTGACTCCGATTATCAGGTCACTTCCCATTCATCATCTGGCGAGTCATCAGCTACCCAGCTGCCGCCGCTCAAAACGGTGCTTGGGTAAGCCATACTTATCATAATGCTTCTGGTGTATTACTTTGTAGCATATACTGTACTGACCTTTGTTACTCCTTTCAGGGCCAAGCCTAAGCCAAGCAAGAAGGCTCGCCTAGATAAAGCGGCTGAAGAAGATGCTATTCCTGAACCGGACAGAGTACTCAACCCTGAAGCGGCCATCCGTGAGGATGTGCCAAACGACCCACCACCACAAGATGATGATTTTATTACTGAAGAGAGACATGTTGATACCTCCGGTCCTGTTGACCAGCCCAGAAGCCCCATCCGGATTGAGAAATCCACCAGTCCATCCAAGTCTACTGATAAACTGACGGCCCCAATGCAAACCGGCGACGCCAAGGATGATGAAGTTGTTATTACTGGCATTGGCCATACAGAGCCAAGCAATCCTGTCGCTTTGTCTAAACATACTGCCAAGGAAGAATTTGCTGCCTTTGGCAAGGGCAAGTGGAATGTTGATCTGGCGACTTACGCTGCTCTGAACGCCCAAGACATCCATTCCGGCTATCTGAACCGGCTGTATACCAGTCGTGACTATGAAGCCGGTCTGGTTAACATGATGAAAGATAAATATGAGGTAACTTCCATATGCTCTTTCCTGCTTGTATGCTTCAATTCTTGCTGACTCTCCTAGCCCCCAAGGACCGGTTTGTAATCTTCTTTCAAACCGGGACTTACTAATATAAATCTTAATGCCTCGAAATTCGCTGATGTAGCCCCCAAGGGCCGGTTCAACTTAGTGTAGTTAAACCGGGACTTAAGTAATTAATATGCCGCATCAGAACTTATTTGAACAAATAGCCATTAGCCCCCAAGTGCCAAGTTGAATACTTGTATTGAGCTTGGGACTTTATAATCAAGTGAAATATGAAGATCAAATAGGCATTAGCCCCCAAGCGCCAAGTGCATAACTTGTTATGTGGTTGGTGCTTCAATTCTTGCACTGCTTGCTGAATCATATAACTGTCTGTATGCAGGCTGAGCTGAAGACAAAAGAGACCCAAATCGCCGATCTCCAAGAAAATCTGAAGTCCCAACAGACTGAAACCTCAAAAGCAAAAGAGGAGTTGACCAGCGCCTTAAGCGTCATGGAACAGCTTAAGAAGGATTTCAAGAAGGAGCGGGCGGATTGGGCTACTGAAAAATCCGCTTTAACCAAACGAGCAGAAGACGCCGAGGCTGCACTAAAACCGGTGGTGGATGAACTGACCAGCATAAAGCGGCACGTGCATGCCATGACCGCTGCTATCTTTGGTAAGCCGGTTTGATTTCTTTGAATTGATTCTGCCGTCTTACAGAGCTGCCGGTTTGTTAACCCTTTGTGATATTTCAGGGACACGCATTGGTCATTTGGGGTCAGATGTGCGGAAGAAATTGAAAGCCGCCTATACGTTGATCGAACAACTGTACACTGGTGCACAGCGGATCATCTGTACTGCATCCCACAACAAGCCGGCGCCCACTTTGATTCAGGACACTCTGCAGAAACTGTCGGTGCTTCCTGCCCGGGTTGAAGAGCTGAAGAAATCTGCTGCTCGAACCGGTGCGATCAATGCCTTAATCCGGGCAAAAGCTTGGGTGCCGGATTTTGATCCTATTGAAGCGGCTCAGGGCTATCCCAGCTTGAAGGAAGACGGGTCAGAGTTTAGTGAAGCGGATCTGCGAGCAATAAACCGGGAGGTGCGTCCGCTAGCTTGTCAATTGGCTGAAGAAGCAGACTTGTCTCATTATCAAGCCCAATATGACAATCAAAACAAGCGAGTAGCTGCACCAATTCATGAAGCGGAAAATCTTATCCCTCCAATCCGTAAGCATACTTACGCTCCCGATATTGAACCGTCGTTGCTGATCCATGATGAAGCTGTCTTTCAAGCATTAATGGGAATCGACTGGACAACTGTTGATTTCCAGCCGCTGGGTAGAGAAACTGAAGTTGAAGCGGCGCGGGATGACCCACAACCATCAGGCCAGGCTGGTGACCAAGCTTGAACGGAAGCCGGTTTAAACTGCTTCTCCTTTGAAAAACAATGATCTTATTTTGGGCACCGTGTTGCCTTGTAATAGGCTAGCCGATACTCTTGATTTTGATATGCCTTCGTGCATAATTACTGCAACTTGTTCTTCCTTTGGGTGATGAACTTTCCAAAGTATTTTCTGCAATATAAAAATCTTAAAGTGCCACCGCGGTTGTACCGTCAGGCGAGTATGATGTCTGCATATGTGAAATCAAAATATCTGAAATGTAAGCATATGATCAAATCTTTGAGATACATGATACCTGCCATCGTTGGGCATGAAGTTGGCTTAGCCAATCTTGAAACGGAGGTTTCATAAACCCACACTGTTGGAGGAGATAGCAGCTCCTGTATATATATAATGCCGGTTTACCATGTAAACCGTGCCGGGTTATAATAAGCACCGTGTTACTCCGTAATAGGATGTTAACAAAAAATCAAACCGGGCAAATAGTCTCCGGATTAAAAATGGAACCGTGTTCCGTCAATTGACAGTGTGAACCGGTTTTAAAATTTTGTCGGTTTAAAAAACGCAACAAAAAGAAAGAAATATCTATCAAAGAAAATTGTGAAGCAAAGGCAATGATAAAACCATTTGCAAAAAGAGGCTTATTTGAGCCGATCAGATGGCGTTACCATGGTCGGACATGACCAAGCTCCCGATAGGTGTAGCTATGGTTCAAGTCAGCCAGGTCCCCAAATGAAACCGTGGCATTTATGCCGATCAAGAGGCGTGGCAATGGTTCGGGTTCGACCAAGCCCCCAAGTGATTCTGTGGCCTTAGGCCGATCAAGAGGCGTGACTGGTTCAGACGTGACCAAGTCCCCAAGTGATCTGGTGGCTCTCGCCTATCAAGAGGTGTTGCATTGGTTCGGACACGACCAAGCCCCCAAGTGATATAACATGATGCTTTTGAAAAGCTAACTCAAGGGGTAAACCGGAGGCCGCTTTAGAACAACTCCGTGTAACCACACATGATGTAAAAGAACAGATACCCCGCTTTAGCTGAGGTTCCGGTTTATTATATTTAATCATAATATATACATCGTCGTAATATGTACATAAGTAGAGCCAATGGCTCAGGTATAGTAAGGCCGAAGATGAGCTATGTTCCACGGCCTGTTGGTCTCCTCCTCTGATGTACGTGAGTCTTTATGCTCTCGAATATCGATCAGATAGTATGACCCGTTGTGCAGATTCTTGCTGACCACGAAAGGTCCCTCCCAAGGTGGGGATAGCTTATGCATATCAGTCTGGTCTTGGATGAGCCGAAGCACCAAATCTCCTTCCTGAAAGGCTCTGGTTCTGACTCGGCGACTGTGATAACGACGAAGATCCTGTTGGTAAATCGCCGAGCGGGCGGCTGCTATGTCACGTTCTTCATCCAACAGGTCCAAAGCGTCTTGCCGTGCTGTCTCGTTGTCCGCTTCAACATAAGCCGCCACACGAGGTGAGTCATGACGGATATCACTGGGAGAACCGCCTCCGCTCCGTAGACCATGAAGAACGGCGTGTATCCTGTTGATCTGTTGGGTGTAGTATTGATG